>NW_016690316.1:1898293-1956130 GCF_001604755.1 Lepidothrix coronata | reverse complement strand
GCGAAGACTGGCCATATTATATATATAAACACACAATGTATTGCAGACAATACATTGTATGCCTAAGATTTCATGCAGCAAAATACCATTTCAGCATAAGTAATATGAAGTTGTGCTCTTTTAGCTGTAATGTAGACGTTTCCAATCTATTTTTAGCTTTATCTGGCTATTTCAGCCGCATTTGGGTGGCAGTAATACTTTCCCTTCTCTTCCTATGATGTTAATTTTATTCTGATACCCAGAGTCTCTCTGGCAAAAGCTCTGTCTCCTGTTCCATCTGTAGCAACAGCCGTTGGAAAGTTGGAATATGCTGTGACTGATATCACAGCACCCGAATGTGTGCCACTATTCAAGTGGGACAAAAAGAAATGCTACCGACTCATGAGTACTGTGGGGAGATGAGTAATGCTAAATTATTTACTTTTAAGACCTCAAATCCGAATTACAGATGACTGGGATGAAGCCAGGCATTCAAGAAAAACAAATCTCTCTCCCTCCGAGTCCCGTAGCTGTGCGGCAGGTTCGCTGCCCTGGCCCGGGGTCATGGCTGAGGGGCAGCTGCGGGCTGCACTGGGATACGGCATTCGGGCAGTGATGTGACACCAGAAGCGAAGTGGTACAAACATTTGGGTTGCAGTGTACCACCACCCGCCTCCTCAGGCTGTCAGGAGAAGGGCTAACGAGAGTAGGAGCTCCTGCTGCGCGGTGCGAGCGGGTTTTCCGAGCATTTTACGCCTGACCCAGATGCGAACCCTCGGTGAGCCGGCGGCAGCTCCGGCCGTCCCGCTGCGGGGGGGGGGGGCTTCCCTTCCCCGTCCCGTCCCGCTCGGTTACACACCGCCCCTGCCGCGGGCGCCGCCGCTCCCCGACCACCCCCCCCCGACCCCCTCGGGCGCGGGAGCCGCCCGGAGCCGCCCCGGGCCCCTCGGGTCCGAGAGCCCGCCTGGCGCGGGCAGAGCCCGGCCCAGAGCCCAGGTCCCTGCCGCAGCAGCCTTTGGCAGCAGCCCCTGGCAGCTGCAGGTGCGGCTGGAAGCAACAAATCTTGGACGACATCTCATTTTCTCATGCGTGCTGTTTGCAGACCATGGAACAGCCCTCGGGCGCTCGCTCGGGTGTTGGCTCGGGAGTCCCCGCTGCTCTGGGGGTGAAATAACACCCGTTTCGGTACAGACACTGCTCCTTGTTCAAGCGCAAACCAACCTTAGAACAGCCCTCGGGAGAGAAGGAAGCAAGTTTTTAACCTTTATTTTGCAGACCCTGCAGGGAGGCAAGCAGGGGCCAGGGACGTGCAATCCTGCGGTTCGCAACTGCAGCCGGTGCGGCTGTGCTGCGGCTCTGGAGCCCGGTGACGCTTCCTCAGCCACAAAAAACTTTACCCGGAGGAGCAGGGGCCCAAGTATTCTCTTCACCATGGGAATAGGGAAAGGAAGGCCAGGCCAGGCCCCTGCTTGATTTGAAACACAGTGTTTTAAAACACATTTTTTCTCATGGTTGGACAAGAGGGGTTTCAATGAGTTGCAGCTAATGCCCCCCTCCTGCCTCCACCCTCTACCCCACCTCAAATCATCTTATTTTTTGAACGTGTAAAGTACCCAGTTGCCATTTTTAATGCAGGCCAAGTTCTAGTAAAGGACAGAAAAGGATCATTAAGTTTGGGGGAAAAAAAAGGTAATGTGTATTAATTGTTGTACCAGTATTAAGCTTTGTGTGAGGGAACAAAGTGTTAGATGCAAGGTTTTGGAAGCCACAAACTCTCTGCAATCATAACATGACATGGTGTTCTGGTTAAACTTACACCTGATGATACGTTGCCCAAAACCAAACAACTGATTCAAAAGCTAAACATCACCATAATATTTAGTAGTCCAAACTCCTAGCTTACAGCATCACAATATGTAATGGTAAAATTAAGTTAGTCCTGTATTACTTCTAGGCAGCTGGGAGGATGTTTTCCATATACAAAGAGAAACAAAGGTGGGACGAAAATATGGCACCAGCACTATCTGCAATGCACACAGAGCCTTTGTGCTTCGGCTTTTGTGTCCAGGGCAGGTCTTTCACCTTGCCAGCTACATAACTTTCTCCTTCTGGGTCTTTGGGCATTTCTTAGACAATGAATTGCCTAGGAGGAAGCACTTAAAATTTAATTCAGGTAGGGAAGGCAGCGCACATGAATGATACAGACTCTACTAGCCCTTGTAGACTATATGATTTATACATTCACTCAAACAGCAGTGAATGAACAATATTATAGCAGGCAATATGCTATTGTGCTGTTACTTCTATGTCTTGTCTTTTTAATGAAGGGGTTTATACCTTCAAAGTTAATTAACTCATTTCTCAAAATCATTTACACATCTGCTCTCTTTTCAGTGAAACTTCAGTTTCACATTCCTACCTTCTGAGTTATATTAAAAACATCCAAACAAAAAACCCCAAAAACTTGTATCAGATATGCTACTTTATTTGTAATGAGTTCAGATGTGAAATTGCTAATAATGATGGATTTCATGGGCTGAAATTTGACCTGTCACTTTGCACTGGTAGCTGCTGGAAGAACAGTCAGATAAATAATGGCTGAGAGCCTGTGTTGTACTCAGTGTCTCATTGCTGCAGCAAAGCAGACCCGCCCTCGGGTGCACCTGGTCTGGTGTGCATCAGGGCACTGTGACCCTTCTGTCACTGGCAGACAGCAAGTTGGAGCTGAGGAGGTCTCCAGCTCCTGGCTCCAGTGACCCTACCTGTCACTGCAGCCCCCACGGCTACCTGGCACCAGTATTTTATGAAGAGCTTTTCCAGCTGACTCTGGGGCCTGTTTTGGTTACTGGTGGCCAAAATCCTGGCTGACAAGGGAAGAGCCAGTTGTTGTGCCAGTCTCAGCCAAACCCCACTTTATTCCAGTCCTCTGCAGAATGGTGGAGTAAGTGTAGGGACAGCAGTGGGACTAGCAGTGCTTGAGAAGAGCAATGCCAACGGGGCTGTCACTGCCCTGGCTGTGCCACACACAGGGAGTGATTCCACTTCCTTCTCCTGATGGGCAGATGTATTATTTTAATTAAGCTATTATTTCAATAACCATTACAACATGTGGGCATGGCTTGGGAAGCGTTAAAACCAAGGAAAACAGAGTGTAGCACTCTACCTACTTTTAAGACCATAGTTCAGCAACACGACTGTTTGGGCAGCATACATAGCTGAGTACTGTTAGTATTTACTGTAGAATACATCATGCCAAGTTTAACCTGCAAGCTGATTAAAAGCATGAGGTTTCATTATTTTAAGCGATTTATTCTTTTCTGATGGGAAGAACACCACTTCTCTGCACTGAATGCTGCCTGTGAAGTCTGCTTTTCCACTTAAGGGATGCTAAGCAGAAGCTAGCCAATGAAATGAAGGTAAATTTAATTACAAAAAACATAGTGTTCTTCAAAAACAACAGCTCACTCGCTCTCCAACAAGGAAAAATACAAATAGAAACCCTTTGGCAATGCTGAGGAAATATCTGGGGCTGAGGTGAAAGGGGCACAGCTTGACGAGTATGCTGAAAGCTGAATGTGGATTACCCGCGAGTGCAAAAATGAATAAATGTGGTTTATTCTATTATATTAATGAAATGGTTAATTCAGTTGCTATAGCAACAAGGAACAGCCATGCTAAAAAGCTAAAGGGCCATACATAATGCCAGATACAAGGTCTCTCTAATTCTAAAGCTGATTTTCTTAGCCACAATAGAAGTGATGTGTGTTTTCAATATCATCTTCAGCTTTTGCATCAAATCCTCAAGTTAATCCAATAAATAGGCTAGTAGCATAAAATAGTATATATGTTGGCACCTCATAAAACTTATGAAAGGGGTTTACCTGTGCAAAATTATGAGACAGGATTCATGGAGTGCAGCGTGGGATGCTTTAAAAGACTGCTCTGCGTGTGATGGTGAACCAGTAAATGTGTTCCAATGGGGCTGTTCCTACAGCTGGGAAGCAGGTGACTGCACAGGCAACCACTGCAGCAGTAGCCCAGACACCAAGACACAGTTACGCTTACCAGCTATTTCACCTTATGGAAAATAGACTTTATATTCTTTTTCACCTGCATTTCATGTGATTTTTTAAAAAAATAATAATTCTATTAAGACTTCAATAAAGAATCCTTCAATGCTTGCTTTTGTTTTAACTAGAAAGTCATGGAAAGGGTGACCTATTGTCTTGCCAGCAGCCAGAGGACAGATTATAATCACTAAAGTCTATGCCAAAGAAAAGAGGAGTGCCCATTCTGCCCTTCAGAGGATCCTGGGACAGCCCCTGCACCACCAGCATTCCTTGGGAAAGGAGCTGCTGGGGACGGTGGCTGGCACTGCCCAGCCCCAATGCTGTCATCAGGCTGGAGCCCTATTTCACAGCACAGAACCACTTCCATTCACTTTAGCTCCCTTTTGTTACAGTGAGATTTGTCAAATGTCACGTCACTCACTTTACCTGTAACAAATAAAAGTCAATATAGAACACCCATAGGAAAAGCAGAATGCACTGGCTCCCCTTGGCTGAACTCAAACTTACAAAGTTTTGCCTCATGCCCCTGCACAAACAACTTGGGCGACTTTTATCTGCAGGTCATTTGCATGATAACAGGAGTTCAGTTCCCGAGAAACATTATTCCTCAACAACTGAATACAGAGATTCCAGTGCTGAGGCCTAAGCCTGGCTACAATAAGCAGAAGTAAAAGCTGTGACGATAAGAAGACTAAACAGGTGAGAATAATGTCCTTTAGGATGTCAATTAGCTCCAGTAGGTGGCATGTGATTCTAATCGGCAATTGCCAGTGTGAATTGGTGATTGGAGCCATTTGATACTGCCTGCCTTTTGGCTGAAATGAAATAAAAGAGAGCTCACCACTGAAGGCAGAAACAGAGGGGCAGTGTTAAATGTATCACAATGCTAAAGAAGTAAAATGTTTGGTCTTACAAAAAAGACAAGGCAGATCAATGGTTGCCACTGTTTTAGTCAACTTATATAAAAATCATTTATTAAGATTCTCCTGAACCTTATATAGTATCTTACATTTTGAAACTATTTGCTGCCCTTAAGAATCCTGGTTGACAAATATGTGGAAATGCGTGTAGGATGCAGACAGATGAGTGCTGTCTAACCTCCACATCTAGAAGGTGACGCTGTAATGTCCCTGCAGAGAAAGTCCTGTCACATGAGGTGCAAAGGCAGCTTTGTGCAGAGCAAAAGAAATCTTCCCTGCACTTACTGCAGTGATGAGTGTGCGTGGGAGGGTTGGTATTTCTACAGCACCACAAGAAACCCCAGTGAGTTCAGAGGTTTGTTAGCATTCAGATAAACTGAATAGCTACAGTATTCAGCTGTTGAGCCGCAGTAGAAAGGACTTTCTTCTGTTCAGTGCTCAGTCCAAGCGAATTCACATACATTGCCCTGGTGTGTGAAAGCATCCAGGTAAGTGTATCACAGTAAAGCTGAATACTTTACAGTTCTTTTACAGAAAATGAACAACTGCATTTCCTTGTGGTAACTTTAGTGTACTTAAACTAGAAGTGGGGAGAGTGCATGTATGTGCTTACTGTTAAGATCTGTATTGTTTAGGGCTTTATTTGTGCAGAGCTGATAAGTGTTCACTTGCCAAGCTGACCTCCAGCTTCACGGCTTCATAGCAATGAGAATCTGTGCTCCCAAATCATAAAAAATATGATGGGCAGATTCAGACCTCTAAGAAAGAAGGGATAAAAGAAGTATCTCTGTTCCCAGGCAAGGCCAGCATGGTTGTTTGCACAAGACCCAGCAGACTAACCCAAGGAAGAGTTATTAAAAACTGATCTCCTGGAGAAACAACTGGAAAGATTACAGTTCCTCAGAAAAAAAAAGAAACAGCAACAGCAAAAACAAAGCAACGCAGATGGCCTATAAGCAGACTAATTATATGAAAGACCCAGAAGCAACTCTGAAGTTACCAATCCAGCTGCCGAGAGCGTCTGCCAGGTTGCCAGATGTTGCCAATGAAAACCTATCTTCCACAGTTCATCAAAGAAGCAGAGCTGCCTGGTGAAGTGAAACCTTTGCCAAGAAAATAAATATTTTATCTAAAAAAATATTTTCTACTAGGAAAAATGTTGAAAAATATAAAATTTTAACAACATGCCCAACCCCATGTTACAGTAGATAAATAATGAAACATACATACAGAAGGTGTTGGCAAGAACTTATTGATAGGAAGTATCTATGCTTAACATTTTATTTCTAAGGCTACAGTCTTGGATTGTGTTAAACAAATTGGTTTTATGAGGCTTGAGGTTGATGGCATTCAGTTTGAGTTTGGGTAACTTGCCTTGAATTTAGCAATGGCTTTTGCCACCTTTAGATAAAAGGCTTAAAAGCTGGAGGAGCCAAAGGTGACAGTAATATGTACTGGAAGGTGGAGAGACTGCAGAACTGACAGCGAGCCACTCCATGGCTGCCAAGTCACCTCTCCCATAACTCTGTGTCCTCCAAGACATCACAAAGAGGGGCAGGAATTCTTAATGGGTAACTTACATTGTGCTCCTGCCAAATTTTATGAACTGAGCACATGGGTGACTGCTGAAAAGGCTTCCTCCAACACTTGGTAAAGTCTCAGGGCAAGGAGCAGTATACATGTACTTCGGCTTCAGCACTGGAGATACAGGCTGCCCAGCAGATTCATGCAATGACTAATTTTAATTTAGTTATGAGATCAAATTAATATTTCATTTTAAATTAGGAAATTATGTATTTTAAAAATCCTGTGTAATTTTTCAAATGTGGTTCATAATGTTGCCAGTCCAGTGCCTTGGAAATATTATGTCAGTTCATTGTAGAGGCCAAAAACCAAACCGCATGTATAGTCTGTTAGTGAGGCAAAACATCTCTTTTTCCAATAAATGTGTATGGGTGCTTTGGGATTCACACAAGCATATCTGGCAGCTTTTTCAAGTAACTCTTGGCCTGCAGAGCATACACTGAACCTGGGGAGGATCTTCTATTCAGGAATATGATATGAATAAGAACATGCTACTGGACAATGAGCTATGGCACTTCTATCATAATTTAATTTGTCAAATGTAGTTTACAATATTTTATAATAGTAATCAATAGGACAAAGTCTAAAAACTGTGAGGGCTAGGGTTGGAGGATGTCATCAATGTCTTTAAATATGCATAATTCCTTAAATATGCAACTAAATCACTGAAATACATGAGCGTAATTTGGAGCCTTTTACACTTTGAAAATTCATATCTCTTTTTTGATAACTGGCTACAGCATTTGCAGACCAGACCAGATTTTTCTGATTTGTTTCCTTGGCTCTTGAATGCACCAAATGGGATGGATTCCCCAAGATCTATGTGAAAAACCTATAAATCCCAGGAATATATTCTTTGTGTCTCTCTCCCCTGCCTGTTTACACCTTGCCTTACCCTGATGACTTAAAGACATTCCTGCAGGAGACCTAAATGTGGCCATTTCTTTGAGTTCCTGCAACACACAGATTTATTGCTGACTGTCAAAGTTATAAACTATTAATATTCATTTGGGAATGCATTTCCTGAAACTGTTAATGGACTTGACCAAACAAGAGTGGGGGAGAGAGTGAGTAGTAAGAAAGAAACCTCCATAACATTACCCATTATTTCTTCTTTAGTAAACAAGTAATAGTCTTAATTATAGTCTTGATTCACAAAGAAGGCCTTTATCCCTCCAAAGATTACTTTATAGCTAGTTGGGAATACTGGATGTCCTATGACTACTCAATATTCTTGGAAAAGCTCTGATTACACTTCTGTTACATTTATGATGTATATGTGCTTAGATATTTAAATTAGGTCTCTTGGCATTGTCCTGCATCTAAAAGAAGCCAGGCTACCAGGCGTGATGTCTTCAGGGCAGCAAGATAATCAAGTCTGCTGATGCAGCAACAGAAGACCTGGAGACCCTGGCCAGCTCAGTCACAGGTGATACGCCACCTCTCACCCTCAGGATATGAAATAAGAAGTACATGGGAACAGCCTGGGAGAAGACAGCTACTTTTCCTTGCATCTGCTGTCTGAGAACATAAAATGCTGCTTTCAGATGATCTGATTTTGATGTCTTTTTCCGCCCCGCTCAAGGGCACGCTGCTTGTCAGCCAGCTCCTCGGCAGAGGTACAAGCAGTGCATGCAGAGACTCTCCAAACTTTGCCACTAACATTCAAAAACAGCTTGTTCTTCCTGTGAGTCCTCTGTAGCTTGTGTAAGATAAGAAACTATCAGAAGACTAAGAGCTTTAAAGAAATTTCAGGCAAATATTTTCTGAGCAGTACCCGTTTCATCTGAGTGGGAAACGTCCACAATGATAAATAGAAAAATTAAAAAATTAAGAGAAAGCTATTAGTGGAGACACTACTGGGTTTAAGCCTGCTAAGGGATCCCATCAAGCAAGCCCAAAGTGCCAGTAAAACAGTGTTTGTGGTGCAAGGACACTAAATGAAATGACACTTCAAAATGTTCAAATATGTACACCCAGTGTGTGTGTGTGTATGAGTAAGGGGGGAAGGGAGGCAAAAGGAAGGCAAGTCAAAGGCAGACAAAGAGGTGCCAGAGAGGGGCAAAGAACATGCTACATTCTGCACTGTAGGCAATCAATGAAATAACGTACACATGAATTAACTCATTAATGATTCCTGGAGTGAGTCTTAGAGATCATGAAACACCAACTGACAAGGCTCTACAAAAAAAAAAAAAAATCTGTTTAGTAAATGAAAAATATACCACAAACAAACCCAAGTTGGTTTCAAATTTATTTATAACTCAGTGTACAATCCATAAATCAAGAAACAAAAGGCACAGTATATTTTTAATCAAAGCTTTTGGAGCTCACAATATACGGTATAAGAAATTGAATTGATAGATCATTTATTACTGTTATGAAACTAAAGGCTTTATATTCTTAAGTGAAGTAAAGCAGACAGCAATATGTTCATATTAGAAAGTTCCTACTGTGAGTGAGAACTGGATTAAAATTGAGATATTGCTTAGCAAGACAGACAAATCTATATTTATTTTTGTCTGTGAAACTATCGCAACCATACATAACCCATAAGTATAAAGAAGTGGCACTGGGGGAAACCACCTTGCTGGTTTGCCCTGTGTGTGTTTGGCAAACACAGCTTGCGGGATGTGTAGTCCATTGGCACATAATCAGCTCTCTGACCTGTAACGTGTATATTCTGGAACATTAATTGGCACAATTAAAAAGTTATTTAGATGATGAGCTTGGACCAAAAAAATGTTGCTGCTTCTCAGAATCCTGAAATGCAACTTGGACTTCCTAATAAACTGGTTTAACTGTTCCCAGAGAGATTTTACACTGGGGGGAGGAAGCAACAGTCAAGGAGCCATGCAGTGCACAAATCTGAACAGTCCAGCATGTGTCAGTGCAAAGAAAATTCATTCTATAAAATGACTAGTGTGAGAAAGACTTAGAAAGGATTATAAAAATACACTACCATATGTTGTAGTAGTTGAAAGTGATTAATCCAGTTCTTAAATCCCATTTTAAACTCCCTTTCATTTCTGTCTATAGAAAAATAGAAGCCAATTGCCTTGTTTGAATGCTATGTAGTTAATTACATCTTCTAAGAAACTATTTTAAAACTAAATGTAATGTTTAATTACAAAATGCCCTCCCTAAAAACAGTTAGCTTGTACATTGATTTGTAGTTCATTAAAAATGCTTTCTTAATTATATTTCCAGCCAGAAAATACATAGACATTAAAGAGTCTATAGAGAAATTTTGAAATCACAGCATGAATTTGTGAGGAGAAAGTTACACTTCAAATAGTAGACAACTGACAGCCACAATCGCCTTCCTGTAATTTCAGAACTTAATTGTTGTAAGAATAGTAATTGGAAAGCAGTGTTCATTGTAACGGCTATCAATACCACATTTTTTTTTTTATATGAGTAGATTTTCAAGGACTAATTAGAAAGCAAATCAATTGCACCAAACAAGTGTAAAGTTCACGTTAGCTGTCGGACCGATCACCTCAACACGCGGGGTTCACGGCTAAGGGCAGCCCGCGCTTTGGTTCGTAGGGTGTTGTCCTGGAAACCATGCGGATGCAGTCAATAACAGGGCAGACGCTGAGACACAGGGTGCAGCCTGTACAGCTGTCAGTAACCATGGGCAGGTGGGTTTCGGGATCAAACTGGATAGCCTGCAAACAGGAATAAACATTATTGATGTCACTCACAGAAAAGGTCAAAATTGCTCCCATTTCAGTGTCTGCATTTCCTGCGCTACAGCACTTGCAGACATCTTGGTGTGATTCTGCACTGCAGCTATAGCAACTGTTCAACTGGCAGGGAACAAAACAACCCCCTCTGCGGACACTGGAAACTTAGAGATGTGGGCCAACTTATACCTTGGCAAAAGCTCATAGGTCACAAGGGCTGATTAAAAAAGGAGGAGTTTGGCCCATGATATTTAAACTCCCAGAAGGTATTTCTCCTTCAAATGAAGGAAATATTTCATAAGATAGCAATGTGCCTGGGTATTGGTTCAGAGGAGACACCAGACCATGCCTGTATGGCTTCAGCACAATGCTGGTCACAATGCGTTCTTTTGATTTTTATTTTCATCACAGTAGAAACAATCTACTTTAATAAACAGTAGGGAAAAACACAGCACACTGTGTCTCGTGATTATTTTCCTTTGCAAGTCTTCAAAAGAGATATCAGAGTTTGGGGCACACAGATCTTCCTTTAGTTCTTACATTCCATGCAGTGAATCCTCATTACTAATAAGGGCGATAACTGTATCTGAATGTGAAATAACAATTGCAGTCTCAATGAAGTAAGCTCCTGGTATAATGGAAACAGCAATTAAAAGCAAAAACAAAAGCATCACACAACTGCAAAAGCTTCAATGTTTAAGAAGCAAGACTAGAAAAGTAAAATATTAGAAAAACCTGCCCAAAACACTGAACATCTACTTTAAGAGTTTAGGAGGGAAAATCAGGCCTGAAAGCTGAACTCTGGCTTCTGTGCAAACAAGCAGTGTCTTAGCAAATCTCCCTGACCACTGTCAGCAACTAGGGCAGGCAGGGAGGTGATACGAGGTACTGGGTGCTGCTGCAGATGGGCTTCAAAGGCAGATTTGCTACATTTGGGGTTTCACTGCTCAGACGGCACAGAAGTTGCTGTAGCAACCAGAAAGGGCATGAAGTTGGTAGTAACTACCCTAGATCTATGAGTTTTGGTTTAGCTTGAGCACAAAGAGAGCTCTGGCTTGTGAGTATTTAAGGAGGACTCCTTTCTCTCTCACTAACAACAATGCACATCTTGAAAGGGAGTTCAAAGAGGGAGAGGAAGTCAGGACTACAGTGCTAACTTTAAATTAAGGAAAGGTTTTCCGTTGGAGTCACACAAGGTGACAGCTCTGTAGAGCAGCATGGAAATTTCTGAAACAAAGGGAAGTATAGAGCAGATGCTATTTTGAAGGAGGTGTGTGTGTTGTTGATTTATTTGCAATTAAGAATTGCTTTGCAATTCTTTGCAATTAATTTCTTTTCAATTTCTTTAATTAAATAAGGCAAAACCATCTTTTTTGTGCTTAGAAAAAGTCCTGGGGCTTTAAACTTTGATTCTTTTGGTGGTGATTTTTTTTTTCAGTTACAGAAAATAAAATTTTACTAAATATAAACCCAGTCTTTTGCTCACCAGGGGCTATATCCTCCCCTTCAATGGGAAATCTGATGGAAGGGGAAGAGGTGAAGATTGCAGTGTCAAGAAAAAATTTAGACAGTTAAAAGGCTACTGTAGTAATCTACTTTGGTATAAATGCAGCATTAATTTTCTTGTATCGGGAAAAAAAACCATCTTTGCTCTGATATACTTGTTTTAATTGCAGGAGTTGATTTTAAATGGAAGACTTCTTTCTGTGACTGTATGTAGTTCAGTTCCTCAAACCTACTACTAATTAGACTGAATCAAAGATGAACACAAACTCATGGTGTGTCCAGAGGAAACTTGCTGCTCATTTAAAGTATTTATTTCTGACAAGCTATTTTCAGACTAAGATTTATGGAAAACCTTGTGTAGAAATTATTGTTTACTGCATACTGGATTCCATGACAGTTATGCTAGACCATATTTTGGTTTTCTAAAAGAGGTGAGTTTTCCTGTACTGCCTTTTTTGCTGCAGACCAGTCCATCAACTCCAGTGGACATGGCACAGAATGACACAAAGACGTGGATACATATCATACATCTTATGCTACCATATTAAGCAGAAATCAGATGAATACTTTGCTGCAAACAGGAGCCTCAGGTCAAAATTTTGCTATTTGTTGGTCACAATGATTTCTGCAAACTTCAACCTGCTGCTCTAAACCATGACAGTTATCCTGGAGAAAGGATCTGTATACTCAGTCAAGATCAAAACAAAACCCCACCTGCCTGAAACCAGAATTAGTTCAAGTTCAGTTATGCTACAGGAACAAGGACCGGGTTTCTTAAAAAGCATTTGGCAATAAGACCAGCCCTTGTCAGAAAGGGACACATTCTCCCTTTCTCCCTCATGTACTTGAAAACCATCAAGAACTACATTTACTGCCATGTAACTTGGGACTCCTTCATTTTCTTCCTCTTAAAAAGAATCCCACTTGCAGTTAGGGAGGGCCTGTGGCAGTGACACGCTCTGCTGGGCAGTGTCGCCACCTTTCACACAGCTCAGGCAGGGCTTGTGTGCCATGGCCTTGGAGCATGCTGGGGTTTGAATCCAGTATTTTAGGCATCTGTTTTTACCACCTGCTCATTAACAGAAGGTGAATTCTTTCTTCCCAGCAGCAGAAAGATAACTCATCGTGCCTTTCTGCTAAGTACAGCTGTGCTCTTACCTGGTAGCCAGAATCATTACAGGTCATGTAGCATTTGCCACAGTTGATACACATTTCCTCGTCAATCAGAGCCACAACTTGCTCTGTGTTGCACAGATCACCATATGTTCCAATATATTGCAGTGCTTTTCCAATTACATCCTAGGGGAAAAAATAGTTTAAAGACTCATTTATAAGATACCTAAGCAGTTTCTACAGCTGCACAGGAGCGCTCTCTAGTACTTTAATGTGGAAGATTTGGCCATGCATTTTGATGATGTTTAGGATTTTTCTTTTAAATTTCCAAGTTGCTGACCTTCATACCTCCTGTAAAATACAAAGAATGCTCCATACAGGCACATTTTGAATGGAGGCAGTACTAGAAGTATACACTGTTGTACAAACGTTCTACAAATAGGTTACACATTTGGTCCTTGATTGAAAAGTGCTCAAGATCAAGCCAAATAAGAGACACAGACAAGTCGGCCCAAAATTATAAACTTCAAAGTGTTTACCTTTGTTCTTGTGTTGCCAAGAAACATGATAAGGATTTATTTTTGAATTCTGTTTCTCAATATTTTTGAACAAGCAATACTAACCTTATTCCTATTAGTCCAAAAATTATTCCAAAATTATCAGCAACCATTTTAAGTGCCTAGTAGTATGTTGTATTTAAATTATAAATCACCTGTATGATTTATAATCTCATACAATGCTTTATATATATATATTGTTTTCCACTCTCATTGAAGAAGAACAGAATTAAACAATTAAGAGCAAGTTAAAATTTCATTGTGTAACTTATTTTGGGCAGCATTACTTTGAAAAAAAACTAAACATCCCTAATTATTCCTATGCCAAATGAAAGCAATGGTTAATGTGGCTTTATCAATGTTAGCTCTAAAGGAAAGCTCTGCTAGATGAATTAAACGAGAAAGTGTCTTCCTGATCTGCTAAGAACTTGCAAAACCAGCTCTGCTTTCTGAAAGAATGAGGTCTACCTGGCCTTCAGCACTTGTACAATAGTATTTTTATGTAAAGAGACAAATCTCTTTCTTTATTGGATGCAGTAGTAGTATCTATGAATTTGCTCCTAATGACTGTTGAGGTAGAAAATTCAACCAAATCCTATGCCCAAGAAGAAAGACTGGCAAATGGTACTGTTTTCTTGTTCCAAAAACACTCAAATGTTTTCTCTCTGCCAACCCCCTGAGTTGCTGACATGTGAAATACCTTGGTTGCACTCATTCAATGCTAAAAGCCTTCCAGTTCTTCTCAGCAACATGCAGAGAACATTAATGCTCTTCCAGCATAAAACAGCTATGGCACATTGCTAAAGGCAGCGTGATGAGCGTGGACAGATGACTGTGAGCAAGTTATCACAGCTTAATGAGTTAGCACTCATCAGTAGAGCTGTGTGAGCTGATTATGTGCATGGTCCAAATTCATTGCAAATTTGAAGTAAAATCTGTTTGCTTAAACTACTGTAAAAGGTCAATTAACTACTATGAAAGTGTTTCAACTAATACATTTTACTAGAACAAGACTTGAACATGCAGCCCTTTACTGTGACTCCACTGATGAGCTACAGTAACTAAATCAAATGTGATCTCCTAGGAACTGCTCATATCCCTGTCTTTTCGGTTCCACTTCTTACTCAGAAATGTTCATAGATTTACTGGATTTGCAGCAGTTTTCAGGTTGCTACAGTTCTCAGGTGTCTGCAGTCTTCTGTGTCAGTTGAAATATTGTAGTAGTAGAATTCAGATCCAGCTTTCTAAACTCTCATGTAGGCTTGTCTGTTGACAAGTCCCACCTTTTGAACCTGCTATAGGTTTCAAAATTCACATCTTTGTGTGATCTACTGCCCCCAGCAATACTAAGTATCCTCTCTTGTGTGTATATACCTCCCAAACGTTCCACTGTCAAAAACGCATGTCTCCTGCAAGTGATGATCTGTGTACTGAAGAATTTAAAGAAACGATGTAAAATCTGCGCAACATGCAACGAAGAAGCTTTCCACTGCCTGCCCATGTTGCAAAAGTATCAACATGGGGAGATTCCTGACAGTGAAGGGCTTTTCAGTCTGTAAAAGCATACGTTTAATAGCATAAGCAATTTTCTCAGGGAGGTTCTGGATTCACATCTGTATTCTTTAAATATTGTTTGGATGTTAACAAAACCCACAGAGCTCAAGCAGGTTGCAGAGATGGGCTACTCAAATAATCATGAAATGGAGGGCCTTGCTTGTGAGAGAAGGCAAAAAAAACCTTACAAGATGTTTAGCCTAGGAAGATGAAGGCAGAGCAAGAATATGATGTCTATATATACATCAGGGAGGGGAAAGACCTATTTAAGTTAAATGACAATGTTGGCACAAGAACACACAATTATAAGCCAGCCATGAATAAATGCAAAGCTGGAAATTAGAAAAGGCTTTTTAAATGGGAAAGGAGTGAGGTGGTTAACGGCCTTCCAGGGAAGCAGCTGGAGGACACAGGGGAGGCAATCCAAAGTTTAGGATACCATTAGATAGCTCAGGAAGTGCTTGCTTGCAACAACATAATCAAAGTTGATTTTCCACCTACAAACTCACAAAAGGAATAACAAAAACAATGCATAAAGCATGGTGATTTCTGAATTTGTAACTAAGTCTCACTTCTCACAGCTTACAAAAATACACTTTTGGGGACTTAGAATCCCAAATAGGGAGGATGATGGCATTTTAGAGGCCTGAAAGTGATTTCAAAAGACTGTGTCAATGACTTACTGCTGATTTACTCTCTTTGCTGTTGTGTCTTTTAATCACTTTTTTCTCTCAAGCAAAAACTGTATCTTCATTCATTTGCAAAGTTTCAAGACATTATTGACTAAAAAAGCAATGGTACTTAAAAGATGTTCTGCAGGTGCACTCTTTTACAGCATCTCAGGGCTTCTTGTTTCCATAAAAACATAAATGTTTGGAACAAAATAAACAGTGCAGCAAGAAATAATCAGCTTTCACTGTTTAAAGTGGTTTCACTCCAAAAAGCAACTGTCTAAAATGGCACTATGGGATTCCACACTTGATATATCTCAATGGCCTCCAGATCAAATGTGCAATGTTTACAGACTAATTTTTTTTTTTTTTTTTTTTTTTTTGCCAACTGCCAGACCTGCAAACAGGAGCCAGGTTCTGAAAGTCGTGTTCTTTCTGGCTTATGCATTACCAGCAGCAACTAAAAAAAAAAAAAAATAAAGAAAAAGATGGAAGTTAAATTTTGTCCTAAGCTGCACCTTTGAGATGGCAACGACATGGAGTCATGGAGTGCTCCTTTTAATTACTGCTGTGCTGTCCTGCTCTTCTTAACAAAACTGTACTGAACTTCTTAACAAAAGAAGTTAAGAAATTACTTAACTTCTTAACAAAACTACAGGACAGGAATGTAGTCCTGCAACTGGAACTGTCAGGGAATTCAGTTGCTATGGAGAGAATCAGAGCAGAATCCATTAGTTTTGTGTTACTAATGAGTACAGAAAAATTATTCTTTTTGTCACCAAGCTAGGTAGATGTGATTTTGAGTATACACAAGGAGCAGATCTGTTCAGTAGGATATTATTTTTGCAATGCTATAATAGCTGCATTTTAATCTAAAGGTATCAAACATTTTATGGTGATTAGCTTTTCATTAGCCATCATATTAGTAAACCCATGTTTGTAAATACAATTCATGATTGAGCTCTGGCTCCTTGTAGACCTGCTGTGTCCATCTTCATGCAAGACCTTTTCATATAAGACCCCACTGTGCTCTAGAGATGATGAACATCACAGGCCTTTCATTAGAAAGCCATACACAGTGCAGGTACTGCACCTCACATAGCAAGTTCAAAGGGAACACACATTAGGGAGGTACCTGTCTTCCACATGGTCTTTTTCCGTAATAAAGATGAGGTACTGACAGAGGGAGAGAGATGAAAAGAAGAAATGTTAGAAACAAAATGATGGATTATAGAAGAAAAAGTCACCAGAATCTGAGGGTACATGACCAAGGTCAATTTACAGTAAAGCAGCTAACAAAAATATGTAATCTGATTAAAACTAACTTTACGTTGAAAGATTACAGATACTTTGCCAATACTTAAAAAAGGTGCTCTGAGATTTAGGGACCTCTAAGCCTTGTTTTCAGTAAATCAGTTGCGGTACCAGCTAAAGTGGGACTTACAAAATAACTCATAGAATCATAGGCTATCCTGAGTTGGAAGGGACCCACATCATCAAATGCAATTCCTGTCTGTGCACAGGAAAATTCCAAAAATCACACCATGTGGCTGAGAGTGTTGTCTGAATGCTTAGATGAACTTTTATGTTATTATTTAATAAGGTTTCTGCAATGAAAATTATGCCTTGTGAATCTATCACAATTCTTTATGAAGACTGTGAGGTCTTTCAAATAAAAAAAAAACCTACTCAAAAAACAAAAACCCCAGTAATTTTTATGTTTGACTAGGCCTCTGATAGGAGCCTGTGACACAACAGAGCTCTGAAATTAAGTAGTCATGAACTGGGATTGCAAATTGGTTAAAGAGCAAAAACAGAGCAAAAAATAAAGATGTGGAATACAATGACCAATGTTCAGAAAATGTAAAATATTAACGGAACAAAGCATCTCAATTTTCTGGTTTAGATATGATGTTGTTTAACATGTTTGAGTGTCTTTCAGGAAAAGATTTGAACCAGAAGAGTGCAGAGTTGGTACAAATTTTAATTTAAATTGAAGAAAATCCAAGAAACTTGTAGGTATTTTAAAAAACTAGATGAAGAGATACTATCACGGTGAAAAAATGCAGCTTGACAAACATCTTATCAAAGTAAATAACTTTTGCTGATCTTGCCAACAGATACATTCCAGATAAAAAAAATCTGCAAAAGAAAACACAGCAGGAGACACTATTGACAGCTCACGGAACCTTCTGCTTGGTGTGCTGTCCTGACCAGAGGCAAGCAAACTAGCAAGATGTTAAGATAGAAAATAGCACCATAACTACTGCAGTGCTGTTGTTATAATTAATCAGCCATGATATGGAATACAAAGTCATTCCAGTTTCAACCACAGAAGCACAGTGCCCTGGAGCACTGGGCAATGATTAATGGGAAGAAATTTAACAAGCCCAAATGCCAGATTCTGCACCTAGGATGGAGAAACGCTGGGCAGAAGTATAAATTAGGAGAGGAGTGACTGGAGTGCAGCCCTGCTGAAAGGGATGTGAGGGTTCTGGTGGGCAGCAGGTGCATTGTGAGCCAGTGGTGTGCCCGGACAGCCCAGAGGGCAAACCACAACCTAGGGTGCAGCAAACACAGCACAAACAGCCACTCAAAAGAGGTGACTGTCCAACTCTGTACAGCAGTGCTGTGGCCTCACCTTGAGTGCTGTGTACAGTTCTGGGTCCCCCACCATTTCAGGAGGATGTGAAGGTACTTGAATGCATCTAGAGGAGGGCAACAAAGCTGGTGAAAGGGCAGGAACATCCCGTGAGGAGCAGCGAAGGACTTTGGACTTGTCTAGTTTGGAGAAAAGGAGGCTGAGGGGTGACCTCACTGCCCTCTACAGCTTCCTGAGTGGAGGAAATAGAAAGCGAGCTGATGATCTTTTCTCCCTGGTATACAGCAATAGGTCATGTAGGAATGGTTCAAAGCTGTGCTGGAGAGGTTCAGACTGGACATTAGGAAGCACTTCTTTACTGAGAGGGTGGTCATGCACATGCTTCCTAGAGAGGTGGTTGAAGCCCCAAGCCTGTTAGTGCTTAAGAGGCATTTGGAAAATGCCCTTAATAACATGCTTTATCTTTTGGTCAGTCCTGAAGTGGTCAGGCAGTTGGTCCTTTCCAACTGAAATGATTTTTTCTATTCTATTCTATTCTGTTCTATTCTATTCTATTCTAATTCCTATTCTATTCTACTGCAGAGCTACTTGAGGCAGTCCTCCTGCCACAGTCAGAGTGGGGAGGGAAAGAGGAAGTTTGGACTCTAGGATTTCTGCCCATATCTGAAGACTAAAGTTTACTTGAACTAGATCAAACACGAGGAATTAAAGCTTGAGGATCTCTGTGGATATTTTTCCAACAGGTGGAACACCATGTCACACCCTAGCTAAGCTGACAAACAGAGCTATGCCAGAATGTTTGAACTACTAAACAAGGCAATCTCTACAGCAAGACTTGTGGAGTAAAAAAAGGAAGAAATAAGCAGATAAATGGTGACTGAATATTGTGGTATAGGCCCTTAAGGCAAAAGAACTAAATTATTAGGAAGAAAACACAAGAACATATAAGGAAAGAAATTAAAGTAATAAGGAGGTAACCTGAAATAGGTAAATCCATCTGTGGGAGCTGTACAAAACTGCAACTGAAAAGAAAATATCCAAGGCACATATCCACATATGGCAGAAATTCCGATATTACAGACAAGTGAGAAAAGAATAAACAACTCTGCTGAACATCAAAGCATGCAGTTTCAAATAATATTGAAAAATAGAGAAAATAAAGAGAACAGCCATGGGAAAAGAGATTCAAAAATAAGTTATATTTTGGATAATCGCAGAGGGTTTTTAAACTGACTAAAAAAAAAAAAAAGGCAATTTGACAGCATGTGGAATTTACAAAAATGTTGGAATTTACATATCACCAACCCAACAGCTGATTAGGCAGATTAGGAAACTTGGGGGGGGAATCATGAAATTTGCACCAACCCTCCAAAAACACAAGCAGCCAATGCAGGGGTCATACCTCTTTCAAGGGCACCTATCTCTCAGGTCCCATCAGCTTTCAAGCATGTCACTTCACTGCTCCAGAGAGCCAGAGGTAAGCTGGGACTACCTATGAGAACCAGGTACTGACCATGACTACTCCCAATATCCTAGTCTGAACTAACATATTCAGTTAGTGAATATGTTATTCTTTCTGTCTAGAGGGTCAGCCAAGACAGAACTACTTGAAGATGGTCTGGGATTTGTAATTCTAAATGTGAACATTTCTTGGACAGTTACAAATAAATCACTTAAGTCCAAGTTCCTTTGCCTCTCTCCATGGAGAATTCCTGATCAGGGAAGGGTATAAGATAAGTCACCTTTTTTCATTAAGCTTCACTCAGCTTCATTAATGAATATTCTGAATCCTCCTGGCAGATTTTCACTACTATATAATAATAGATGGATCTATTAATAATCAACTTTATTAAAACCTCCCTTTGTAGTGGCAAATTCCCTACTTTAACCAAAACCCAGGTATTTTCCTATTTCTTAGAGGGCATCTGTGGTGAACTGACCCCGTCTGCACATCAGGTATCCACCAAAGCTGCTCTATCACTCCCCTCCTCAGCAGGACAGGGACAAAAAAATATACTGAAAGTCTCATGGGCCGAGACAAGGACAGGGAGAGATCACTCACCAGTTATTGTGTCAGGCAAAAGAGACTGGACTTGGTTAGTTTAATTTATTGCCAATCATATCAGAGTATATATATGAGATATAAAACCAAATAATGAAACACCTTCCCCCCACCGCTTTCTTCTTCCTGGGCTCAACTTATACTCCTAAATTCTCTACCTCCTCCCCACTTGGTGGTGCAGGGGAATTGGTTAGGGTTAGAAGGTGTTGCAGTTGGCTTCACATTGTCTCTGCCTTTCCTTCCTCCTCACAGGGAGGACTCTTCACATTCTTTCCCTGCTCCAGAGTGGGGTCCCTCCCGAATCCGTCCCACAGGCTGCAGTTTTTCATGAACTGCTCCAGTGTGAGTCTCTCCCACAGAGTGCAGTCTTTCAGGAACAGACTGCTCCAGCATGGGTCCCTTCCACAGGGCTGCAAGTTATGCCAGCAAAACTGCTCCATCGTGGGCTCCTCTCTCCATGGGGTCACAAGTCCTACCAGGAGCCTGCCCCAGTGCAGGTTTCCCACGAGGTCACATTCTTCTTTCAGGCTGCAGGAGGATATCTGCTCCACAGGCTGTAGGGGAATCTCTGCTCTGTCACCTGGAGCACCTCCTCCCCCTCCTTCTTCACTGACCTTGGGGTCTACAGAGATGTTCCTATCACCTAGAATCACAGACCAGTTTGTGTTGGAAGGGACCTCAAAGGTCATCCAGTTCCAACCCCCCTGCCACGGGCAGGGACACCTTCCAGCAGGCCATGTTGGTCTTGAGCACTCCCAGGGATGGGGCATCCACAACTTCTCTGAGAAAGCTGTTCCAGTGCCTCACCGCTCTCATAGGAATTTCTTCCTAATATCCAATCTAAGCCTGCCTTCTTTCAGTTTAAAGCCATTCCCCCTTGTCCTGTCCCCACATGCCCCTGTAAAAAGTTCCGCTACAGTTCTCTTGCAGCCCCTTTAGGTACTGGAAGGGTCTCTGTCTTCCCAGAGCCTTTTCTTTTCCAGGATGAACAGCTCCAGCTCTCAGCCTGTCTGCATAGGAGAGGTGCTCCAGCTCTCTGGTCATCTTGGTGGCCCTCTGAAGGCTTCCTTTTTGTGTCTGAGTTTGTTCAGGGCCTCATAGCATTTTTCCCTGACTTCCTCTTTGTTGGGATGCATTGCTCCTGAGCTTGGGAGAGGTGATCCTTGAATATTACCTCTCTTTCCTCCAGGGCTTTATTTCATGGTTCTCTGCCAAGCAGATCCCTGACAAGGCCATATTCTCACTCCTCTCTTCGACTGAAGTTGCTGGTTTTTTCCCTCCTTTTAAAATATGTTATCCCAGAGGCACTACCACCATTGCTAATGGGCTTGGGCTTGGCCAGTGGCGGGTCCGTCTTGAAGCCAGCTGCCCTTGGCTTTGTCGGACACTGGGGAAGCTCCCAGCAGCTTCTCAGAGAAACCACCCCTGTAGTCCCACCACTACACCAAAACCTTGCCACGCAAACACAGTACAACCTCTCTTGCTACTGTTTTTCTCATTATGGTTAAAATATTAAAGAGATGTTCAGACTGGAAGGCTGTCACGAATCAGCTTTGGCGACGCCTATCCTCTTCTAATTGCTTCAGTTTCATTTAACCAAAGGTGTGAAAAAGAGGCTAACCTGATTTCAGTGGCTGAGAAGCTCCTCAGACACCGCTCAAAAGTATTCAATATCTTTTAAACAAAAGTTTGTATTTGGGGGAATTCATTTTCCTCTTCCCTGCAGAAGGGCCTCTTTTCTTTTTTTTAATCTATCTCCTACTACTTGGATCTTTTTTGCTTTTGTACTTGGAGTTAGGCTTGATAAATTATTGACCTCAACTTTTTATTTATGTTTTTTTCAAGTCTTTATGTCTGTTTTTCCCTCTTGCTAAACTTTTTCCTTCATTCGGTTTATTTGCTTTTGGATGGTATCAGTTTTTTGGTTTTCTGCTGTTTTCAGAAGCAAGCTGTCTCATTGAAAATGCAGTTATTGGCTCTTGCTTCTTCTTTTTCTTTTTCCCTACATCAATACTCTCTCCCTGCAAAGAGAACAGAATCATGAAACCTCGGAGGTCAAGCAGGCTTTGAAAATGCTCATCAAAAAAAAGAGTAGATTGCTGTTCTTTGGAACTTGTTGTATACATACAGAAGGGAACCTCAGCACAAGAGGAGGGGAGTGATTTTCAAAAGCGTGACATAAACCAAAATAAGCAGTCCAGAAATCTGAGAGAGGTCTATAGATGTGGCAAACTATTTAATTTAAACAGGAAGATGATTCAAAATTTCTCCTTGGCTGGTTTTGCCATTCTACCAGTTAGCTTGGAATACTGGATATACTGGTAAACTGCAAAATTCTCTTGGTAATTATGTGTTATTTTGAGTACTGTTCATATTGTATTTTATGTTTGACCTTATTTTTGCAAGAATTCTTACAGGTGTGATCATACAGGGAAAGTTACCTACCCGTAGATATCTGATATTCTCCCATATATGAGCAAAACAGTCAACAAATTAACAGACATAATTTTCAAATTGCTTTATAAAAGGGTCTACATGAGAATCACAATTTAAAAAGAAAAATAATAAATTGCTCACTTATTTTTTCTATTCAGACTTGAAGTTTAAGTCAGCTCTGAAGTGAACACCTAGAATAATTAGCTTATGCCGTTTCATTTTACTGATATTTATTGGCTAACTAAGGGAAGAGAAAAGCTTCAATGTATATATTATGCAGTAGATAGGGGTCACAGGTTTTATTTCTGCCTTGACATTTACTCATTGTAGACAGTGGATCAGCTACTTAGACAAACATTCTCCAGCTTTAAAAGTTCAGTCTGAAAACCTATGACACAGCTTTTATATGTACTGAACACCAACCTTTTCCATTGATCCTACATGAGGGATGGAGGCATTTAGCACATTGAAAGTAATCAAAAGGTATCATGCAAAACAGCTCATACTGTAGCATTCAAACTGAAAGAAATTGTAAACAATTCTGCTTTGCTCTTCAAGGCATTACCCCCGCTCGTTCTGCAATTACTGTTCCATTGCCTGAATATCTTCATTTTGAAAAATGACATTAGAGAAATACCTATACATGTACATCAGAAATCATTTCTCATTGATTTTGGTTAAAAGCTAGAAAGTCTGCATAAACAGTTGTCTTTGATGCCCTCTAACTAGCTTAAAAGCAGTAATAACCAACTCAAGCTGCCAGAAATGACTGTGCATGTCAACTGCCTGATGGCCGATCATTTCCTATGCATAAGCATATATTTTTGTTACCTTGATTCCTGGAATGGGCTTCTTTGGAATGAAATGCTTTTTCTCGGGAAGCACAGCAGTCATGTTCTGTGCCTTCAGTTTAATCTTGTTCTCAGCTATTATTTTTTTGCGTTGTTCCAGGTAAGGCCCAAAACTGGGTAGTTTCTGAAACAAAAATGATTATGCTTAGTGAGTGGGGGTAGTAAAAAGGCGACTCTGATCCCACAGGTGAAACCCTAAGTCCATGCTGACCGTGACTTGCTTCTTATTCAGGAAGTTGAAATTGAAAACAGCAAGACTGCACCAGAGTGAGAAGTGAATAAAAATCAAATATGAACACTGGGATCTGACTTGAAAATATATACTGAATATTAAAATATTAATATCCCACAGCAGAAAAATAGCTGAATTGCAGGTCAGCATCCCACAATCTATTATATCCCCATTGCATACTTGCTTGTATATAAAAATGTATCATGTTAAATAATTCAAATGTGTAACTTTATTTCTATTTTATTTTATACTATGTGGTAAGGTATCAGAAAACTATCAGTTTACTTAGAAGGGTTCTGCCAGTATTTAAGATTACTTGTATTGATATCTGAATATATCAGTACATATTTTTAAAAGCTTATAAACATGTATTTTGCAGTCTGATAATAGAAGGCTGTCTTGACCTGTCAAAAAGTAAGGTTAACAAACACCAAATGAACTGAAACACATTATAATCTCCTAATTTACCTCCATGTCCCACTTGCAATCTTTTCTGCAACATTTAATCCTTGAACCCAATTAAGCAAACTCTAGAGGAAGATTTCACTGAATTGCAAAACTCATGTCTCACCCAAGAACATGAAAGAGCTGGTTAAGGATTCATAAAACACTCCGCTTCCTGACAGAAAAAGTCCCTTTGCTTACCTAGCAGAGATATGGACAACTGTAGTGTGCCACGATCACAGAGTTCAGTGAGCGAAAAATGGTAAAAAAATGGATTTTTACTTGATGCAATAGATCATGCCCTTCCTCCCCTGAAACTAGTTTCTTATTCTGCAAAAGTATTTTATCCACCTAACTAAACCCTGTTCAGAAGCTACAGTACTGCAGAAACCAGCAGGTAGTAACAGGGGATACACAGCCTCGGCAGCTGCTAGCATTAATTCACGCTAATAATACAACCTCAAAGAGCATATCGAACAAGATACAGTACTGCCGCAGTCATCAATTTTTTAAGAGGGAATTTCAATGTGAATTTTAAACCCCAAATTATTTAAAAATTTACAAATTATTATTTTTTAAAATGAAGTAAATCCAGAAGAGGTTACCCTGCCCTTCTGCTAATCCTTAGGAGAAAAATTCCTTGATGAGCTCCGTCAGCCACAGTACCCAACCCTGGGACCTCAGGCTTCTTGCTATGACAAACAAAAGCTTTCTTGGCTGTTCAGTTTTTGGCACTCTGAGCATACAGCCAGAGGGTGAGGTCCTTGAAATGCTTCCCTGCTTCCAAGAGTTGGTTTGTGGCCTCAACACATTTTTAACAGCAAGTCAGCATGAGCCTTGCAGTCTCCTGGAGCTCCCCGGAGGAGGTGCCCTCCTGCAGGCTGGAACTGAACCATGAGACAAAGCCTCAGTCTGGGCAAATGCAAGGCCAGAACTGTGAGGGATATTGCAGACCCCATCTGTCCCAAAGGTAGGTGTAGCCCAAGTTTCCCCATTGTCCATGGGCTCTTATTGTGTCTGTTCAATGAGAATTTGGTTCCTGCATGTCATGTTCAAGGGCTTCCTTACAGACATCAAACAAACTTTCCTTTCTGTGCAGTTGCCATATGAGAATTGTTCTTGGATGTCTTAAAATAAGGCTTTATGAATTACTCCAAACAGAAGTAAGGAAGCGGCCTTACATACTAAAGTCAAATAAGACAGCAAAACCAGGATTATTTTATAAGGCAAAATGAGCAGAAGGAAGAATTTGTTTAATTTCATTCTAATCAATAGGCTCTAAAGCACAAACATGTAAACTCAATTCTTTACAAGACTTTTAGAAAGCCTAAAACTTTTAGCAAAAATCAAAAAACCACAAATTTTGCTAAAAAGTGTTCTGGTATGTCTACTAGGCCAAATCAACTAGAAATACATTTTTGGCTATGAATAAGTAGTAGCTGTGTCACTGAGAAACTATTTCCTCTCCATAATTTATGTGCTGATGCCAACAACTTTGACTTGAGAGGGGAGGAGACCTGATGACAAAGCATTGTTGGATTCTTTCCTGTCTGGCCAGGAATTGGATTGCTGACTTAGAGAGTAAGTAGCAAAGCTAATTTTGCTGATGTTTTAACTGAAGTAGTAGAGAGAGGAGACAGTTGTTCATGGCTTGACTGATTGAAGATCATCTTCAGGAAGAACAGCCAAATCTTTTCTTAATAAATACTTTTCTGTTATCTTAATATATGCCCAATCTCCTAATTTCTACTGACAGAAACACTGGGTATACTGAAGTGAAATAGATGATCTAAGGAAGAGTGTGGAAGAAGAATTCATTTTTGTGTATAGGTGAAGAGCGAATTACAAAGGTTTACTAATTTTCAAAGTTGTAAGTTGAAGTAGATTTTTACATCTAACATATCTGCTATCTGGAATGTACAGCAGACATTTCGAAGAGTGTGTAATGCCACCAGTTCCATAATTCAGATGATTTGTAATGACGTGTTCAGCTAAATTAAACTGTATAATCTGTATTTTTAAAAAATAAAAGAAAATATGATTAATCTAGAAAACTGTTGTCCAACTTTCATATTTGCTGTGCACTGCTGTTTTTCTGTCAAGAATTTGGTAAAATGGAATTTAAAATAATTAAGGAAACATGTAGGTCTTGGTCCAGGCTGGGGCATACACAATGAGCTTCCACTGACTTCACACACTGTGTGCCCATACAAATGGCCTGGTTATTTGGAGTCTAGTAGTTCACAAGCAGCCAAGCCAAATTTCATCAAACAACGCTGAAAACCAACAATCTTTTCTATAGCAATAAATAATACATGAAAATGTAGCCTCAGGAGCTTAGGAAGGACTTATTGATGGTTCCCCCGTATGAGTAATGCACAGACACAGGGAATGCAGAGGAGAGTGCTTATTGTTTGGAGCTGTGTTTTCAAACATCTTGCAGTCAAAGGCCATATGAAATGGCAAACGATATTTTAATGAAATATGTTACTGGATACAGAAAATGTGGAGACATTGAAATAACTGTGGGAGAAAAGGATATTTAAGAGATTTTAAAATTAAATCACCTCTAATCATTGTAGGGGATATCTTCCTAAGCACATGGGGGATTTAATAACAAAATTCCCAATGAAAGCACAAGCACAGAGCTTGGTGTGTTTAACTCTGTTTGCTTTTGAAATCTTTATATAGTACTTTTTTTTTTTAAATTTCCAGATAATCCAATGTCACTAAACTCTCCATACATGATATCTTTGTTATATCAACATCTGCCTAGGAAAAAACCACAACTAATATGAATATGTGGAGCATAGCAAGTCCTTAGAAGACTGCAACAAGCAGAGTAATTAGATAATTCTCATCTACTTATATATCTGTATCAGTGATGTCTATAGCTGCATTATTTGTATCCATCTGTCTCTATATAGACATAATTTAATGTGTTTCTACTGGAGGGATAACATCAAGAATGGAGCCAAAATAAATACATTAAGTGGAATTATTTCATTGTTTATAATTGCATTATCACAAAACTGGAAGCTTGACATATCTTGCTGGAGTATTTTACAGAAAGAAAGCAAAAATCCAAATCCTCCCTCGCCCTTCACTTCCAAAAGCTGCCTTTTAACTGATGAACTGTATAAATCTTCAGCAACATTGTGATTTTTGTTTCAGTAGTTTCTCCAGGGATTCATCATTGATGAATTTGTTCTTACCAAAAACGCTAAATCCTGCTCATTTAAAGATAACAGTAACTTCCACTAAAACTGTCTCTATTCAGATATAAAAAAGCATTACTCTGCCAATAGAGAACTGACAACTTAATGAATCAACAATGAAACCTTAAGCCAGAGAGCTTTAAGGTGAGCAAGTCTGTTTTGATTATAATTTATTCATGGATCAATCTAAAGGTAATTGAGCATATTATGAACTAAAAAAGATTCTTGTTTCCTAATGGCAAAAAGTAGAAAGAATCCTGCACTTCAGATTGATGCAATTTTTATGGGCACACCAGCAAGCAACCTAACCAGTGGAACAGGCTGGTGAATAGGGCAATGCAATATGCGTCAGATGACCCAGACTTTATTTCTAACTTGGAAACTGATCTGCTCCTTACTCTGGGAAAAGCCACATATGTCTCCATGATGAAGTCATGGGTTGCTTATCTGGGACCTGTCTGCTACTAAGGGGCTGGATGCCATCTACTGTTAGAAGACACAGATTTCAGCTGGCACAGTGTATTGAGTTTTCATGGCAAGGTTTTGATGGTGGGGGGGCTACAGGGGTGGCGTCTGTGAGAAGTGGCTAGAAGCTTCTCCTATATCTGGCTGAGCCAAGGACAGCTGGCTCCAAGATGGGCCTGCCACTGGCCAAGGCCAAGCCCATCAGCAATGGTGGAAGTGCCTCTGGGAAAACATTATTACATTAATGACAAAAGGAACAGTAGAGAAATTGGGGGCCCACTACTGAATGAAAAAAGGAACCTTGCAACAGAGGTTGCAGAGGAAGCTCAGATAGGGAACACCTTCTTTGCTTCAACCTTCACTGCCCTCAGGAATCCCTGATCCAGGAGACCAGGGAGAAGGTCTGCAGAAAGAAAGACTTCTCCTTAGTCAAGGAGATGTGCTAAAATGGCTGCATATATCTAGAATCCTTATTACATACTGCATGTACATGTAATACATGTAATATGTTCTTATTTTACACTGTGCAATAATTTCCATGCAGTGGTCTGCCTCCACCCTGTTGCAACTACACAACAACAATAACAACAAGAGCAACAAGAAGAACAACAACAGAAAGATTACTGAAGTTTCCTGAAGTCATATCTGCTTTCTTCCTTGTTCTCAGAGAATACAACAAAACATGACTCCAACATTTCCAAAGAGAAAGAAAACACAAGGTTCCAGTACCAATGAGCAGCACCAGTAACAACAATGAAATCTTGTGACAACGTCAAGTAGCTTGTGTTACTTCTGGGGAAAAAAAAAACAAACCACCCAACAAAAAACCAACCTAACAGTAATGCCAGCAGCTGAATTTTGTTCCTCTGAAGGCAGCAAATAACACACATTTTCATATTCATAGATCTATATATGAAGAGAATATTTTGCAGAAGCTTTCCCCGCGGGTAAACTGCTTAACTAATGAAAACTATGTATGGCAATGGAGAAAGTAAAGATGTGAATTCTTATTCTGTTAGACATTCTTATTCTTTCAGGCATTCAAAGCTAAATTCTCTTAAATAGCTGCTTTTCTCTGTGTCAGTCCCATACCCTGCATGGCAAGAGCCCATGGCAAGAAGGAGCCATCCAGATGGCACTAGGGTTCATGTCAACACCTCCAGCAAGGAATCCTGCAGGAGTCCTCCCCACAGCATGGGGGCAGGAGATGTGTAATGGAGAGGATGGGATACTTCATTCTACCAGTTTCCATCTGATAGTGAGTTTCTTGGGCCAATATCAGCTGTTGCAGCCCCTGGAGCTGCTGTAGTTCCATTAGCAAGAAGCCACAGGGATTTTGTCCCTTGTATCAAAGGGTTCATGAATTCTCATGGCTCTGTTTCTTAGAGCTAAGACATTTCTGGGTTCACTGCCTTTAATGATGTGGAAATGCCTTCAAAATAAAGGACAGAACACAACAATTATTCAGAAAAAAATGAACTCTGCCTTTCAGTTATTTTTATTTTTTTTCTTGGAACTTTTATTTGCTTCGTAAACAGCACTGTCTCAGTAATCTGCAATTACTACACATATACTTGTTCCTGTAACCTCTGTTGCCCACTCTGCATGTGTATATACCATCACATTTAGTAACTCAACTATTCTGCCTGCTCTTTAAACCATGATTATTTAAAGTGGTTGAGCTAACCCCCAGCCCTTCAGTAATTCTGAGACTAAACGGAACACTAATGTGTATTCTAGGAGAACATACTGCAGTGACCTCACCATGAGATGTACAGTACTATGGTTGAATGTGCAGATAAAACATTACTTAAAATAACAATTATTTATTCTTTCATAATTTTTCTAACACTGCCAGAATTTTCTCTTCTAGTTCCAAATCACAAACAGATTATTCTTCATGTTCTAACTCAAATATTTGGTTTTTAGCAGGATATATACACCAAGTGAGGGAAAAGGTTTTAGGATTATAGGCTTACTATAGTGCAGTAAAAACTTACATTCTACAAATGTACTGAAGTCATGAAATATTCATCAATAAAACAAAAAAAGAGCTAATATTTGCAGCAAGCTTAGACATTTACAATCAAAAGCCAGGATGACATAGATGATAAAGAAAATGTTACCTTCTGGGGTGAAGAAAAGAAGATACTGATACACATTACTGTGCTACTTCATGAACATCTGGCAGTCTGTCACTTAATAGACAACAACATCTTCTCTAAACAGAAGAGACTTGAATTCATCAGGGATTCCTGTAGTACAGTATGTGCTTAACTTAAGTACCTGCTTTCTGTGATTTCCATAGATTACCATATTCATGACACTGTAGAGTGAAAGCATTCTTCTCACTCTCTAACCAGAACATGCAAAAGAAATTAAAACGTTGGCAGGCACTTTGTCTCCAGTTTGTTGGACACGTGAGGGAAGGACTTTCCACCCATTTATGCAGATGAAATTCTGTCAGCTAAGCAGCAGCATAAAGAAGATGTCAGCAGAATGGCTATTAACAAATATCTGGCAGGCAAGCAAATATAACTGTATTCAAATGTGTTTAGGAAACAGGGATCAGTATCAGTTGAGCCTTAGCTTTGGAAAAAACTTTGTGCAAACAAGATTCATACTTTTACTAGTATATAAGTAAAAATCAGTATTCACATTTTCATGTGTATCTATATACCATTTGTATACATAACTATACATTCAGTTTATGTGCTTATTCTATCAGTGGTGTAAATGACCTGATCACATGAAAAAATGCCATTGTTAGATAGTTTTACCCACTTTCTCCAAGCTGGCTGGTAACTGATCTGTTGAGACCAATGCTAAACTAATCTGTTTCTTTGGATTTAACTATTCTCTTCTGGGAGTATATGTACTGAGGAGATTGACTCCAGCAGTACCAGATTGTCTGTTTTCTAGGTCCTTTCAAAGAAATTTCAGAGATGTTAGCTAGACTATTAAAAGAGAAAAAACATCTTTTCTTACAACTCTGAGAAAGTATGCATTAGTGGTTACCAACCGACCTGTCAATCATAGATGCTGCTGACCCAGCAAGGTGAGTAGAACTGTATTAAGCTGAATTTGTTAATTCCGCTTGTGCTAAATGAGCTGGGTCAGGTACCAGGAGCACCCTCATCCTGTTTCTAGAACTGTGAGGCCCAAGGAAGCTGCATTTAAACTTCCCACATGACCCATTTGAATCTGTTCAAAAGCTCCTTGAGTAACCCGACATTACCACGCAGCCTGAGCGCAAGTTACACGTCATGGGCAGGAGGAGGTGAAAAGCACCATATCTACATCTGCCTTAGCTCTTTCACACTCTTATCCAGCATCGCCCTGGTAGAAATACAGCTCTAGACTCCCTGCAGTACTTACTCACAGAAACCCTATGTATGCACCATGGCCATATAAAATATGCACAGTATAATCAGTAATGCCTGCGAAATCCATGCTCCCGGGGGATGGGAGACTACACAGAGAGGCAACCTCTTCCAGACTCTGGAAGAAATTGAGGTTTTGAAAGCCTCTGTGAGGCTTTGGGTACCTTCGGTAAAATAACCAGTGCTTCTGCTGTATGCAAAGAAAGTGCCTTTCCACCATTGCTATGTGTGTGTTTCAGTTGTGTGTTTTTCTTATCAAGTATTTCTTCTCAGCAGTTAAACCCTCCATAAGAGGTAAGAGCATACACTTTTCCCATCTGCTGGAACCTTTACAGATTTTTGTTTTGCTTTGATTTTTGTTTATCCTGCCTTTTTGCTTTAATGCATTTTTTTGCATGGAAGCTCCAGATTTATAACCAACTTGCCTATACTGTAAACAGTGTATAATTTCAATATATCTAGAAATAAAGTCCACTTTACCCTGGTAGATTACACATCACATACCTATACATATATTATTCTACTAATAGACTACTTAAATGCAAACCACTGCTAATAATTCCTAAGTAAGCCTTCTTTCACTTCAGATTCATTGTAATCCATCTCTTATGGCAGATGAACTACAGTACTTATCCTCCTCCTGCACATGCTTTCCCTTGTTCATCTCTCACACACAGTAATCCTTCCATCTCTACTTCACACAATCCTAATTTAAATGTAAAGTATTCAGTGCAGACAAAAGAGCTCTAGTCAACTCTTGCAGCTATGACCAAGGAGACCACCACTGCCTTTTAGTCTTCAAAGTCAATAATACAATGCTTTTTATCATCACCACAATATCCTAAACTCACTAAATTGCATGCTAAGAGTCATAATACTAATAGTTCTAGCATTAACAGCAAATACTTTCACCCCTAGATAGTCAGAACTCCCTTCAGCTGTCAGGAGGTAGGACGAGAAAATGCTGAATGCTCTCCTATAAAGAGTTTGGGTGTTCTGCTTTGATTAAGGCCTTCCAACAGTTTAAAAAATGTCACAAAGTAACACATAACATATGACATTAAGAAAAAAAAAAATATAGCCAGATGGCAAAATTAGAATGGTCCACTAAAGGAAAGTGATGCTGAAGAATTTTATAATTTGAAGCTATTAAAACTTTTAAACACATCTGAAAAGAAATAAGTAACTGCTAAACTCTTTAAAATCAATATTATATCAAAATTATCTTATGAATGAAATATCAATAATACATTACAAAAGCAATAGCTTCACTAAACTGATATAAATGCTTTTACCCCACCATCAAGTAGTGAGGAGACATCAACATGTAGGTACCAAAATAACAGACGCTATATAAAACCCTAATGTAGAAAACCAGAAAAGTTCTCATTAGAATCCAAGTCCCTCACAGCATCTCTCTTGCATATTTATCTGTCTTTATAACAGCTAAAGTATCTAAAGTATCATTATATTCTGAATATGGCATTACAATGGTCAAATATTCTAAAATGCTAATTTGATTAGATTTTCACTCAAGTCAATCAGAAGAATAATTTGATTTTCAAAAATCTAACGTGCAAATCATTAGAAATACAGATCACAGGCATACATCACTGTACTTTTAAAAACTATCTTGTTTTAAATTACCACAATAGCTTTAAAATGAGTTCTGATCATCTTGTTACTGCAAGACTTCACTGATTTGTATGCACAGTTAGGCTTGCAAGCAAATGCATTCAGCTTGCCCTCTGCTATTAAATATAACCACAATCACATACTGCTCAAATAGGCCATCCACTTTTTCAGTGGTTATGTGCTCCTTACAGATACATAAACCTTTCCTTTACATATCACTTTACACTATGTAGTCACTGTGGGCTATTTTGCAGGTCAAACAGACTGACATGACACAACAAACCATGTAATTGATACATGCAAAGAAACTCCTGTCTTGATCCTACAAGACTTTTATGCATGGCTCAACATGGAAGGAGTTACATTAACTGAGGTTAAGCCTCTGTGCAGCGACTGGGGGTACTGGGACCATCTCTCACCGGCTCATCACCACAACCAACCCACTCTTCTTGGATGTGCACACCTGGCTCCACCTGACCTCATCCCAGGAGTTACAGGTGCCCAATAAAAGGTAAAACAGAGTATACAGTGTGCACATTTTTTATGTTGTTTGAAAAAACTGTCCTGTCTCCAGCTGTTCTGCACTCAGTTCCAGATAACACACCTCTCGCTTCACACGAGTGATCACACAAGCACTACAGAGCTTCGCTACTCAAAAATCTGCCACATTTAAAAATCTCATCCTCATTTAAATCGTAAAAACAAAATTATTTTTATTTCTTGACATAATTCAACTTGTTGAAGTTATGTCAGATATTTATAGTGATTCAATCAGCAGTTAAAAACAGCCATCTCTGGCCATTTCAACTATTAAGACAGAAAGGGAAACAAAATTTTCTACTTAGTGCAGCATCTCTACACTAATGTTGTCTACAACAGTGTTGCTGCTCTAAAGGTCACAGATGACATAATTTAAATTATTATATATAATCCATGTCATCTATCTGCTTAAGGTTTTTTTTTTCTTGTTTTCCATATTTTATAGAAGTGCTGTGTATCCCAATGGATAAAGCTCCTAGGAGAGCTTCAGTCTGAGCAGCTTACAAAGGTGGGAGCAGTCACCACACTGCTTCTCCTCAGGAAGGCTGGGGCCATTTCCTGCCTCCAGAGAACATGCAGTGAGTGGTCCTGTACAACACCAGGCTATTGTAAGGACATTCTGCCAGACCCATTTTTCCATTGGAGGATGTCTTGCAATTTCAGTTCCTGACTGAGTTTTGCCACTCAGTTTGTTGCAAGGTAATGGTAGTGGTAGCAGTGATGAGAAGTGGAATAGATATTTGTTCCCAGGTTATTTGTATGAGTGAATGAGCCCAGGCTCCACCGTTTCCAAATGCAGTTTGGTAGTGGGACTTCCAGAGTGCCCCATCCTGACCACACCATCTGCAGCAAATGCTGCAAAACGACTGTCAAGCCACGTAAGTGTGACTAATATGGCAAAGTTTAGGTGCTGAGATTTGCTGTTTGAGACCATGTCCACTGCTCTATTTTTCCTCAAAGACTATTTTAGAGTGTAACAAGTTTTTACGTTTTTCCTTTCTGTTAGGCCTATGTTTCTCCAGCGGTACTGCAACTAACTGTGCAGCTCGATGCTCCCTAGTACACAGACATCCTTTTGGATGGAGGGTTCTGTCCCAGAATAGCTCTCACAGGCGCCCAGTGGCATTTCTGCTCAGTGATCTGGGGACTGTCACTTGATCACACATTGTACAGCTCCACTTACCTGTGAGGTTGCAGTACTCCAGGAGATGACAGGATTCCTCCTTGGTCATATAGTCAGTGTGAAAAATTGATGGCCACTAAATTTTTGCCTCATTCAAACACTCTTTTGAAGTTGTTTTGTAGTCCCTGCCTCAAACTGAAAAATACTCAAATTAAATAATACTTAAGTTCAATCTCCTGATTTTCTCTATTTCTATTATTTTGAGATTCTGGCATCCTGGTTCAGTTGCCTTGTTTTTTGTGCACAGCAGCCTGGTTAAGACCTCAGGGGTGTACATCTCAATCGCTTTCCAGATGTTGAGCAATGTGCAACACTGCAGGTTGTGGTTACTGATAGGGTGCTAATTTTGGCTTTATAAAATGCTTTCTAATAACTGATGGTCACTTTGTACTCATATAGTTTCCTCCCCTTGGAACATAAGGATTGATGTTTTCACTTCAACACATTACTCCAATATATCTCAGCTGAACTGCTCCTACACTCTGCTGGTGGATTTACAAGCCTTTTTGGAGGAGCTGTGTCCTAAATATGCCGGATGCAAACAGTAGTCCCTCCCCTGCTCTGCCTTGTGCAACATAAAGGCCTTGGCATTCACATGCTGCAGTGCTGTGCTCTGGGATATTTTGTCCAGCTTCTTTATATATGAGAAGATTGCAGCAAATACAACTGTAAGTTGTATTCATAGCATGATTTTGTTTAGTAATCACCTCAGGAGACTGTACAGATCTGAAAAGTGTGGAAAGGTATTGTGAGATGGTTTATGAATCCCACTAATCTTCAAACCGACATTTTCAGGTGTGGGTCTATCCTGCACGGTTTTTATTTTTTAGGAGCTAGGTAATAGCCTTTAGGAGGTCAGCAATTATCCCAGTGCTCCAGGAGTCAAATGCAATTTCATCTCATTTTATTTCATTTTAGATTTATTGCCTTGGTCATTTCAAGCAGATAGATGAGAATGTAATCATGATCAGCTACAGCTTTTGCTGCTCTGTTTCTGCATCTACACAGCTATGGCAGTGATCTCAGCCAGCCTCATTAGTTCTTCTTGCTCATACTGCTGGCATTCTTCTACCACAGTTTTGATCTTAAATTGCATTTTCTTCCACCGGTATCCACACTAAGGGATGCTCAAAAGATATTGAGGTAGTTACAACCTGTAATTCTTATATCTAATACATTTGCAAATATATTAATATTGCATCAGAAATATTAAAATACTGAAAAATACTTTTACTTTTCTAAGATGAAAAGCATATTACCACCTGTATAATGCCTTGCTAAAAGACTATAGATATGTACAGCTTCCCATATTCTCTCCAGCTGGTTTGCTGCCCATCTGACCTGTGGCTCTGCAAAACCTCAGCAACGAGACTTATGCCCTCCTTACTTTCACTCGCCTTACTGCTTTTTCTCTGAGTGCTGAGATCATTCCATTAATTCAGTGCTGCATCGCTGTGTCCATTTCCAGCTTTTTTTTTACCTAGAAGACATCTCAGAGCTTTAAAACACCATCTAAATATTTTGCTACAGGGGGTCTTACAGCTTACTACCTATTTCAGCTAAGTTTTCTGACTTTTTGTAGCTTTTATAAATTGTTTGCCCCAGTTTCATCACGTGCTTCACTGATTCACTTGATTTAGTTAAAAGAAGAGTACTTTTGAGTTATCTATACTTCCTAGTGTTTTAATTTGTTCAATTTTTCTTGGTAATATACATTGTCCTGCTTATATTTTGATTGTTCTATCATGTAATATTATGCTGTACATTTTTGTCAGCAATTTTAGACTCCCAGAAAATGCCAAGAAAGTCTCTGTTGTCTAGTATTTATTGATGTTGTAACTGTCCAGCTGGCACTCAAACTCTTCTCTGATTTAGTGCTGCTGCTCTTAGTTTAAAGTTCACGCTTCTGCAAACAGCACCAAAAGTTTATTTTTGCTCTTGTGTAGTGCATGAAAGCCAGCTATGTGTAAAGATACATTTTCTGAGTCAGTTTGTTTTCCTGATGCGGTGAATTATTTCTTTTTGCTACTGTAAGCAAGCTTTGCAAAACAATCTTCTTGCCAACGCAAAAAATCCCACATGCGAGACAATTACCAGTCGATTTTTCTTCTCTGCTTTGTGCTAATGCATTTATGTTTGCACAAATTTTTTCCTTGTCTGTGCAAACATTTTCTTTTCTGGGTGGCTAAGGGCTTGTCTCTGGCCTCGGCTGTTGCTAATCGTGCCCTGCGTTGCTGTCATGCTGCTGCGTAAGCTCGCCAGGAGCCTCTGCATTCGTGCTTTAGTTTAGATCAGGAGTACACCTTTGAAGTGAATCTCCTGATTGTCCCCACTGCACTTTGCTTCTTATGGCAGCACAGTCTCAGAGAGCACAGACTGTATTTTATTTTGGATGAAAGGAAAGCTGAATATGTGCTCCAGGAGTGCACCTAAAATGAGCTCCAGCTGCTAATGGGCATTTAGCCCACAAGACCAGACTAGAGCTAGAACATAGTAAAAAACCTGGAATGAATACTGTGTGGACACCAGTCTGCAGCATCAACCTATTCTACAAGCCTATTCCTATTTGACCTGTTCGTCTGCACTACTTCTTAATGTGCTCTCATTTGAACCACTGCAGCTTTATCCCACCTACAAACTGAATTCAGTTGTTAGAATGCAGTGAACTCATGGGTTAGCTGTTGGGGTAGACAGTGAGGTATCATTTTTTTCAGACCACCCATACTTGGATAATACATATATACTAGTCACACCATATAAAAATGTGTGTATTAGTCATATATTTATATCATATTACATTACGTTCTAATAGATCTTAGAAGATATTTCTGGAGATTTTCTAAAAATTCTCACTGCTTTTCTTGATTTTGGAGCCCCAGGCTGTTAGATATCTATTTCTGAGTGCAATTTCACTAACATCTAATAAAGCTCATTTCTATGTCCATCTGTCCATCTTTCATCACCACTCACATACTGCCATTATCTGTCTTTTTTTTTCCTTCAGAGTCTTTAGCAAGACACTCGCTATAACCACAGCAGTAAATAAGTGTCTGGGAATGTTCCTGGGCACAAGGATGTTGTCATCTATCCTAACAAAATGTTAAAATATTTTTTTGCCTGCTTTTGGCCTGTGCTGACTATCAGTGTCCCAGGCAATTCCTGGAGAGGCTTTGGAAGTTAGCATGCTCCAGGAGCCATTCCCAGCAGGCAGCCTGCCTGCAGCCAACCTGCTTAGGAGACTAACAGCTTCTGATCATTGGCACAGGCTGCTTGGTGCCAGCTGGCCTAAGCACCTAGGAATATTCCTGGGCACATTTAATTTGAAAGTACAGACGTATCTCTCCTTTCTGAAGTTAGGTGCCTATAGGAATCTAGTCACTTTTGATGTCAGTGCCCAGGCAGAATTAAGTAAAACAGTGTAACATCCAACTAATTTCAATAAACGCTGTCCTCTGCCATTAGGGACTTTCTGGAACTAGAGATACAAGGCTTATAGCTAACAATAAAAAGTATGTTGTAGTATGGAGTTATTTATCACAGTTATCACTGTATTTTTTAACATTTAAGAACACCTCTTTTTCCTTTTTTTCCCTCTTTTTTCCTTTTTTTTGGCAAAAATGGGAGTAGTACAAATACAGCTTTAAAATCCAAGAAAATAAGCAATATTCCAGTATGACACTAGGATTAGCTGTATCTTCAACCCAGTCTTAAAGCAAGCTGCTTTCTAAGTGAAATAACACCTTTGAGAAGTTAATGTTGATTATTGCTTACATGGGAACTCAGCTTATTTGATATTATTTACTATCAATTGTTCATTCCTTAGGAAAACTTTGCTTCAAAGTCTTTAAACATTTACCCAACAGAAATGAGTAGATTTGGGGGGTCCACTGACTTCTTTTACAACAATGAAACTGATCTGAGATACATGAAATACTTGGTAGATCCTAATGACACTACTGGGAGTATGGATCATATCTAAGGACCAGCCCAGACACCTAGTCTCTTCAAGAATGAGAAATACCTTGAGAATTTGGGTTATAATGTCTTACCTTTTTCTGAAAATAATACAAATCGAATATTCACAGAATCAGTCTGGGGAACAGAACTGTGAACTAATTTTCATTTCCTTTCAGTATTTAATTAGGTTTCTTGAGCCTGCTTCTCAGTGTCTCTGTTACAGAAGACAAAAGAAATGAGATAAAATGGACACTTGTTTCACATCGTTGTCTTCCCTTGCAAAGGTTTTATGCCACCTTCATCATTAAAATATCCCAAGTGTCTGTTAACTAATGAACTCCACCTATCTTGCATGGCTCACCTGCTCTCTCATTCTCATTCTTTGTGTGTGGGACAGGCTGCTTGGTTTTAGTAAGATTTTAGTAATTTCCTTCCTGTAAAAACAAAAGCAAGCAGCAACATAGATACACTTCTACAAAGAGAAGGTAAAGCTGGAAAAGTGTCTTTTACTGTCACAGGGTGAAAGGCAAAGGCACTGTCTGCGTCTTAGGTCCTGTGGGAGCTTGTTCCACAGTTGTGACATGCCCCTAAGCCAACTCAGTCACCTTATACATCAGTATTATAAAAAGTGTATTGCTGAAAATCCAGCAAGCGCAAGGAATGAATGGAGTCATGGAGTACAGTCTTTCCCTGGGGTTTAAGCCAGGGTACAAGGTACAAAGGATCTTTGTACTGATGGTGCTGAAGAAAAGAGCCAAGCACTGGTTTGCCATTCTGTGCCAGGATGTCCCAACTAGGGCTTCCACACCACCAACACTCCTTGTTGCCAGCACATGCATGGAAGAAAAAGAAAAAATAAAAAATGGAGGTGATACAGGAGGTCAATGCTTCACCTGAGATGGAAGACAGATCTTTTCTTCAGTGTGTGTTGAACCTTACAGCTGAACTGCTCTCTGTTGGAAAATGCTAGAAATCCAGCCTAGAAAATGGAGGGAGGATGGCCTGGTGTGCTCACAGCAACTTCAGTCCCTGAGCAGATATGCTGCAGCATTTTCTGCAAGCTGAAGTTTTCCAGAAGATAATTACAACTGCTGCTACTTCACACTTTCCTTTCTTTTACCTCTTAGTAGAAGGTAGTAATAAATCCTTCTATATAAATGCAAAGCAGAACTAAGAATGAAATTGATGTTGCAATTTTAATTTGCCACTTTCATTGTTGTTAATTTATACATAAACAGTGTGCCACAAGTCTCCCCTGGAAAACAGTCTAATTCCTTTCAAGCATCCCCCATGAAAACCAGATACAGACACTGAGTTTCGTGCTGCATTTTTTGTATGTCTTAAAAGACTTTCTTATTTTTTTAAGCTGGGAAAAGCACATACTCCTGCAGCAAGACAAAGCAAAGCAGGTTTCAGCCTTTATTGGAAGTTCCTGATTGCTATGATAAGGGCTGAAGAATAATTTAAGACATCATCAGCTACAACAGATCGCAGTAAAATTTCCAGTAGCCTTTTAAAAAGTCTTACTGTTCTTATGCACATAAAGCCATCGGGGCACAATCACAGTTGAACTTTTTGGCTGAACTCACTTCACAACCAGCAGCTTGGTTCCAGTGCAGATCACTAGGCTACACATCATCTTTCAAAAATTCCTCCAGAACTTAAGCCCAGACAGACACCACTACATAAAATTTTCATCACTCTCCTGCCTCTTTTACAGCACAGGTTGCATACAATGGTTAGGACCAGACCATGAGGCTTATCAGGCTTCACTACAGCAGAGTTCATGGTTCAGGGCAGCTTGTGCAGAGCATCCCCCAGGCCTGGACTCAGGGCAAGATGGGTAGAAGGTGGCAGGGGAGCCATGGAGGGTGAGCCAGGAACAGCCACTGTGGAGCCACTGTAGGAGAGAAAATCCTGAAATATTTTGAACTTTGCAACTATCTCTGAGAGATTGAGAGACCATGGGCAAAATTCGAATGTCTCATAGTCCACCTGACTTTGGACAGGAAAAAAATCCCCACAAAATAGAATGAAAACTTTAAGTTGCAAAAACTCCTGTCTGTGAGAATGTAGATAAGCTATGGTACTCATCAAGTCAGCAGACTTTCTTACTGTTCACGTTTGCGATGACCATTTGGTATATTATTCTCTTCTAAAAAGGAAAGGGAGCAGCACTACTGAGAACAATTGTGTTGCTTTCTCTGCCCAGTTCTCAGAGAAAGGGGACACATTTTGGGGTGAAACTGATTTCACATTAAACAAAGTATCTGTCATTTTCTCACCACCATTATTGTTCTATTATTTTCACTGTAATGCTACCCAATTACTTAACATTTTAATTTGTATGAGTAAACACTTTCATTTCTGATCTAGAAATATTTCCCTAAAATCAAGTAAAACATTTTCAAAAGATAAACAGCAGAGCTCACTTTTTTACTGATTGAGCTAAAAATAAGTAGTCTTCAGCAACATACCGAAATTATTATTTAAGTGTTTAAGCAAATTTTTACAAGTATACTAAAATAAAATGTTACATTAAAATCAAAATTCTAAATTTTCTGAACTCCAAAAAGAATTCTATCCCTTCATGACTGCAAAAGGCAAATAGAACACAAATGCAATAAAACAATCCCAGCCTAAAATTTTAATTCAGTTGTTCAATAATTTCTATTTCTTTGCAGTATTTTTACTTTATTATACTTTTATAATACTCTCAAATATATCTATAAAACTTTATAGCCCTTTTCCAACAGCATTTGGGGTGTGTTCTGAAAAGAAGCATGTTTATGAGCTGCAAGACAAGAAGAAAATTGAAGTACCCTTATGGGACTGAGGAGGGGAGACTATGGTTATGAGCTCAGATTTTTATGTATCCACCACTACTTATGTAATTCTTGAGTATTCAAGTTTTCATTGCAATTGCTTTATAGAATTATCTTCTGTTGGACTGATAACAGTGTACAACCTATCAATGCTTGAAACTGAAAGCAAGTTTTGTTGCGACACAGTCCCTTTCGCAGCAGCAACTGACTACCTCCTGGCTAATGGTTAAGGTCAGGGACTTCACTCGTGCTGAAGAATCCTAAGGGCAGCTCAGCCAGCCAGATACTTTAAATTGAGACCCTTCTCTGTGGATGAGCTGGGGATGGTATTTGGACAGTAAAGTTAGATTCTTACAATAGACCATGTTGAGATTTCACATAAAAATAAACGCTCAATTCTGCACAAAATATTATCTTCCCAATGCATGCTGAATTATGAACCAGTACTCACACAGTCAAAACAGTGGTCATGACTTCACAGAGGCATCCCCTCCCAAACTGCCATTTAGGGGCAACTAAAGAGACAGTCAAGATGGAGAGGAAATGTTTGGGTTGTTCTTAAATGGAGACAGAAAGGCAGACTTTAAAGCTTTTCAGACTGCATGTTCATCACTCAAATGTTGTTATAAATACCTTTGCAAATTATTCACACTACACAGACGAAAATAACTCAGTGATAAACAACAGAGAAATAAATTAAGTCCTATGGAAAAATGTAAATACTGTTTCTCCTCCATCTGCTTTATCCTGGTAATTAGGTCCAAAATCCAGCAGCAGGCACTGAAGCCCACCCACAAACCAGGGACTGAGGGTCAAAACCCAAACTATGACAAAATTGTTAAGAAAATGTCTGCAGTCTATCAAATGAAAGAAGATGACTTTGTTGTGAAGAAAAAAAGAGAGAGGAGTTCTGAAGCATGAGGCATTTATTAGCCCTGCTCTGTACCACCCAAAACGGCTCTGAGAGGCCACACTCCTTCTGAGTGCCCTTTAGTTACAAAAGGCAAACTCATGCTTCAGTCACCCAAGGATTTCTTGTTGGTCCCATTTTAACTGGTAAGTTTAGAGGTTTCAGAATATAATTTTTCCTAATGTCAGTGGTATGGGAGTTGTTTCCAGCTTAGTAATACAATTTAGTAAAAGAGAAAATATAGATATGTTTGCACTTACAGAGCTTTGTGGGTTTTAAATGAGCCTTCTGGCTTTCAATTTACAAATGGAAATTTTTGAAATGGATATTTCAAAATGTCAGGAGTGTTCAGCACTTGAAAGAAGGCTCAGTAAAGGCAGGGAAAAACTGCTGGAGTGTCTGGATTAGACTTTCAGTTTGGAATTGGAAAAGATGCCTTTTAGCTAATAATAATAATTTCAGAAAATATTAAGTAACAATTAGCATCTAGGATATAATGCTCTATGCTGTAATGTTGGGTCATATAAATAAATAAAATTATAGTTGATAGATTCTAGAATTCAACTACTTTAAATTCAACTGCAAGGTCGTCTTGAAGAATCTAAGAAAACCCCCATATTTTAGTGATATGCTTCTGTGTTTTTCATGAATCCAGATATACTGTATAAAACAACATGGTATTTTATAGCTTTTATATAAATAAATTATTAACTTGGAAGAAAGACAACACAGGAATAGAAAAAAAAATGTACTAATTATTCCAAGTCAAACAGAAAAGACACAAAATGATTAAAGAAGGAAGAGATATATGATATGACATATCCCCACCAATATATGGGTTAGACATTGACTAGACAGTTACAAGTGTGGCAATCAAAAACATAGTCATGGCATAAAATATAAAAGGAGCTCTTTCATTAAAACTGGTCTGCTGAGTTGAATGAAGGGCAAACAGGGTCTTACCTGTGTGAAGATTAGACCCACCTTCTTAATAACAGCTGGGGTAGGTGTTCTTAAACATCAACCATCGGAGCACCCAAGTGCAATCAGCCCGAATGAGATCCTGAGAAATCAATAAAGTTCTTGCCAAGCCACTTCAAACTATTACAGAGCCCCAATGTGGAACAGCAGATTACAGGTTGGCTGTAATTTTTCCCTGGAACCCAAACACAGTTCCTGGGCCTTAATGAATTCTGTTCAGCATGAATAGGTCAGCATAGTGCAGAAATCTCTTTTCCTAACTTCTACATGTAGAAATGGTGTGCCCAACAGCTCTGTTCAGTTACTGGGGGCAGTTGCCCTGTGCCAGTGTATGACTAATGGGCAATGAAACAGAAAGCCATTTTTAATCCATTTGTCCATAAAAACTCAGGAAGTACAGCTTCGGCTGCTGAGACATCCATGAGGTTGGATCAAAACCACAGAAGACTACAGAAAAGTCTTCAAGGGCTTAGAGTAATGAAAGTAAAATAAGTGGGAAAGGTCATAATCATGTTCCTTAAGTCTGATCTTATTCTTTAGGCAAAACACCATGTCAATTGTATACTATTGGATACTGATCGCTCCAGTGACTCGTGCTGAGTCACTATCTGAACACTTCACCAGGATCCAGTGGCTGGACATCTATAATGCTGGAAAGGGCCATGGGCTAGCTTGTGCAGACAGGAAAAGTCTGCAAGTCCAGCACATAGTCCTGGCAACCCAGAATTTCTCCCAGCAGTACTTCCATTAGACTCTATGCATTCAAGTTTCAAAGGTCTTCCCTACCTTTAATCTCAGAAACCCAGTATATGAAACCTCCATCATTTCTACAAAAATGCTTTTCTTCCAATCAGGGTAATTTTTCTCCTACCTCCCCTGAACACTATATTTTTTTTTCCCAATTCCACTCATCAGTCTTGGTTGAGTTTTCACTCTACATCATAAAATCCCTCTTTCTCAACTGATTGCAAACTTCAAATATTTGTACAGCACTGAGTTCTCCATCTCTTATGTTTACATACATCATTTGGGCAGGACATATAGACACTTTAAGAGTTTTAGCTTCTTTATCCTCTCCTTGTAAGTCACTCCTTCTAGATTTCTCATACATATGTGCATGTTGCTACACTTAGGGTTGTTCTTAGGGGCCAAATCTGTTCCTAAGGGAATTAAAAGATGTTCTTGTCAAACTTCCTCTCAAAACTAGCATAAGAATAACACAATTCTTGGAAAATAGGCTGAAAACGAATTTTAAGTCTACTTTCTATTTCCAATAACACAGACTTAATTTTGCACTTTCCTTGCATGGAGCACTGTAGCCCACAGAGCACCTCGCTACACCAGTAAACAGCTTTCTTAGATGAGAAGCTTAAAGCTTTTAGCTTTCACAAGCAAAAAATCCAAGTCTTTTCTTACACATCAGTATGTGTGCCTGTGACTAGTACCAAAAACAAAACGGGAACACACAAATAAAATCAGGTTTTACAAATAATAGCTACCTGTAGATACAGAAGAGGCCTTTCTGATTGCATAGATGTTTCTAAGCCATCTGGAATGTCTGTAGGACACAACCTGCAACTCTATAAGACTACATCTTGTGTAATATCAAGTATTTTACCAGTGCTTAATGAACAAAAAATGGTTAGAATTACTGCTTAGAAATACACAATATTGTTAATAAATGTCTTCTCTCACTAGGGATAGTCTAGAGAAAGAATTTTGTATCATCAGGTTCTCAGACTAGTAATTAAAGCTTACATTTTGAAAGCCACAACCTTGCTTTCACAGATGCAATTTGCATCAAAATCTGCACTTACAAAATCAGGGAGAAGAGTTTTGCACACATAAATTAATTGCCGACCCATTTTCTAGTGCTTGAACTGTGGACAATTAGCTACCAATCACTGCTGACCAGAGCTTTACTCTGTGAGGACACAAAGAGTAAGGCTCTGCAAATAATACCAATCCTGCAAATACTGCAGCACCCTAAACATCCCCAAACTCTGTGACTTTCACCTGACAAAGAAAATACTCTTTGGCAGTAAAAGCTGGTACAGAACTGAAGGTTGGAGGAAGAGGGGGGAGAGGGAGAGGGAAAGAGAGACTGATTTGCTCTCAATGAATATGAAAGAGCTGATCTCTGCCATTGAGGAAAATTCTTGCACCAGCAAGTGCTGACTGATTGTGATGAGGAATGCTTTATCACCAAGATCCAGACACCCTTTCATATGGTGATTATTATTCCTGTCATGACCCTCTGGTCATCAAGCCACAGTGTCTTTTGTCACGAAACAACTATCCAATAAGAAATAATCTAGGAATAAGCCTGTAGCATAATATCTTCTGCTTGTTTATATACACAGCAGGAGGAGGAAAATCTTCTTCCTGTGAGTTATTACCTGCTCTAATCCACTTTGCAAAATACCAGTATTTCCTTAATTTCGTGAAGCATGCAAATATATTTTTCACAAACCACAGCTACCCGAATAGCTCAGACCAGAGCTGAAAGCAAATCTGAGAGCTCTCTCAGGTACTAACAAATAGTCCAACATCACCACCAAATACATGGCAGCACAAAAATTGTCAAATACTCCCATTAAACTTGATAAGAACGTAGAAAGACTGACTTGCATGCCAGCTTGCCTCTATGTTTAAATTCATATTGTCTTCCATAAGGCTGATGTCTAACCTAATTCCTCATGCTATTCTTGCAGCAACAGCTCTGACAAAGATAACACATGTACAAAGCGCCAACAAATAGCACACACCACCTAGAACATTAGGTGTGGTTTAGTTCCTACACAGTTATAGAGACATTTTATATTAATATCACCGTTGTCCACATTAATATTATCCACCTACAAAATGCTTTAGAATTAATTTAACCATCCACACATTATTTCTCTGGCTTTTCCAATTCAATTCCTTGAGAAAGGAGTCACAGACAGTGCATGTTGTGCTGAAAGCATCCAGAGGAGAAGGGCTGGGAACTCTGCTCTGGGAGCAGATGTGAGGAGCCATTTCTGGCCACACAAGACAGTTCTTTTTATGGTGTTTTTTTTTTTTCTGTCATTACTGCCTATGTAGATCACCTAACACAAGGGTTGTTTTGAATGGTTTTATCCAACTAGCAAGCTAACCCTAAGTAACAAATACAACAATACATATACAACTGTACAGAATAAAAAATTAATGGTGTTAGAGAAGGATGATGCACAGAGACATTATGTGTGACACCAGGGAGGAAGTGGGGGTAAGTGCGCATGGTTAATATGAAAAGATGTCAAAAAAAATGAAGCATAATAATAGTGCAATTTATCCTTGCTAAATGTACTGCACTGCGCTATAATTAAATATGAAAACCTAAATTTATCTCTATGTTCGGCTGTCATTAACTTAACAGGGAGTGCACATGTTCTAATCTAATGGCTGATTTTTTTCTCCATGTGCAGCATATTAAAATGTATATTAGCCTCAAGGTGCATAAACACAAAATAATAGACCAAAGGTTTTGGCCTGTGGAGAAAAAAATCCATGCTCAAAGGCCGTCAAGTAGCTGGTGATGCAGGGGAGACACTCACTTAGCCTCATTAAGCCGAAGCTCTCTTTTGCTTGTCTTTTGTTCTGCATGACAGCAGCCTCTTTGTTGTATAATAATTCATTCCAAGTTCGTTCCAAGCTACCGAAACTGGTGAACTGTGGCCATTTTAATGAGCAGTATTGGTGGTATGCATAATCTGGAAGCCACGTGTACTAGGCAATCACAGAGCACTGCAGCCAGCAAAATGAGATACTGTCGAAATCACAAATTTGTCAAGTTGTTTTTGGACAGGGTATTATAATAAGCACTAAAATATGCATCTTATTACTCTGCATCTGCCAGTCAAAGATCACTGTAATGAATGCATGCTGCAGGGTATGACCAGGCCGTTTCCCTAAGTAAAACAAACTGCAGAGTACAAAAAAAGAATTATGTATTTTTGGCAGTGCCTGGATTTTTTTTTTTTTAAAATCCTTTTGCATCAGGAGTTGGATTTTCCTGGCTTGATGTCCACTGCCAGCAGTGAATGCATTAAAACTGCCACAGCCAAGGAGTTAACGGGAATACATGGCTTCTTAATAGCCACATTTACTGGCTGTGCATCTGAAACTTTAAACTCCATGCTCGAAGCAAATTTAGCATACAGTACATATAAAACCCACAAAGATTAAACTACTTTAAATACACTTTAATAATCCTAGTTCCTTTTGTTTTATACATTTCTACTGTAAATGGCTTTACTGTTAGAGAAGATACATTTTATGTAACAACCTGCTCTCTGTGTGAGAAACAGCACTGTAGGTAATCACTACATAAACTTCCATAATAGAACAGTCAAAAACCCACTAATGTCAGAGTGGTTCTTTTTTTCTACAGATTGGTCAGGCTCATAATTGAATTCAGCTTAAAAGGCTGGGAAGCTCACCAATGCAGCAAACCTGCCAAACAGGACTTGCACAGTGGGGTACAGAGGAATGCTCTGTTGGTGCTCCCCAAAATGCTGCTGGTGATGCCCCACAGAGAACCACCAGACTCTCACCAGAAACAGTGCCTGTGGAGATCTTTCATCATCAAGCAAGGAAGTGAAGACTAAGCGAGGAGCAGAAGGAAAGAACCTACTTCTTCATCTGCCTGCAAATGATGGTTGAGACACTTTGGGGGAACCTTATTTTTGGTCAACCCAACAAGAACTTGAGTGTGCTGATGCACAGATCCTGTGATATGGGAGGTCCACAGGGGTGCAGAGATCCACCTGCAGCCAGTGGAGGAGACCTACTCTGGAGCAGGTGGATGCCTGAAAGAAGGCTGCAAACCTGTGGGAAGCCTGCCCTGAAACAGGCTCCTGGCAGAGACCTGTGGACTCACGGAGAGAGAAGATCATGCTGGAGCAGGTTTCCTGGTAGGACCTCGGACCCTGTGGGGGACCCATACTGGGGCAGCCTGTTCTTCAAGGACTGCACTCCATGAAAGGGACCCACAATGGAGCAATTCATGAAGAACTGTAGCCCATGGGAAGGACTCATGCTGGAGAAGTTCATGGAGAACTACCTCCTGTGGGAGGGACCTCACACTGGAGCAGGGGAAGAACTCTTCTCCCTGAGCAGTGGCAGAAATGATGTGTAATGAACTGACTGTAACTCTCTTTCCCTGACTCCCTGCACCACTGGGGAGGAGGAGGTAAAACTAAGAAGGAGGGGGGTAAGGAGAAGGTGTTTTTAAAATTTGTTTTACTTCTTATATTCTGGTCTGATTTTGATTGGTAATAAATTCAATTAATATCCCCAAACTGAGTCTATTTTGCCTGTCGTGGTAATCAGTGAGTGATCTCTCCCGGTCCTTATCTCAATTCATGAGCCTTTCATTATATTTTTTGTCTCCTGACCAATTGCAGAGGGGAATGACAGAGTGGCTTTGGTGGGTACCTGGCGTTCAGCCAGAGTCAACCCACCACATCCTAAATCTATTTCCCCCCCCCCCGACTCTTCTTCAGAACTGTTGATGGCAATATGGGAAAAAGAGTTTCTTCATCAATGTTATATTTTAACTGCAATCTCTATACCAACATATGATGAAATGGCCTGTATTCCTGGACATAGCCACAAACACCATTTGTTCTGTCATTTTTATGCAGTGTTGGAAAAAAGAGGACAGTTCTTTACTATACTGGACCAATTTGCCTTCCCAAAGAACAAGGAGCACTTCCAAAAATGAAGGGTGTAAACCTCTGCTCAGTGAAGGCAGTCAGAGATCTTGAAGAATCTGAAGGCAGCCAAAACTTTGTGCATGGCTGGGAGTTCACATTTAATTTATTTATTTATTTAAGAGTTGATTTAATATTTGATATGAAATCTAGTTGGTATAGCAAGGGGTTTTTTTCTCTTCCATATAAACGGTTATTTAGATTTGACTGCAATACAGTTAGGATTTAGCAAATTTGTATTGTTCAGAAGACTCAGCTTTCAGTACCCATAGATACTTGAAGGAAATGAGTATTTTAGTCTTAATAGGAAGTCTGTTTCAATGGGAAGTCCATTCAAAGATGAAAATCAGCAGCTTGCTAAATCTCAGGTGATGAATTTTCACTGAAGTTCACACGCTGTGCATGTACAGCATCATTCTCTTTCTCTGTCTGCTGAAAAAAAGCCACTGTTTATAAATGTGTTTTTATCACATACAGTTTTAATATTTTTAGTACAGCACAACCTTACTAGTTGAGAATTATCCACTATTAAAACAGTTTTGTTTGTATTTTGCAAATTTCTGGAATCAAGATGCTTAAATTTTTTTTTTTCTTATTTTTATTTTGTTATCTTTTAGACATGATCAAACAAACGTCACTTTTTGGAAAACTCCTGGTGCTGAAAGCAAGGTATGAACCATCCATATTTATCTCTTCCTATAAACCCACATCTACCAACTGAATATATTGCCATATTTTTGATGTTTAGTTCCCTGACATGTATAGTGGCCACTGCATTAAGTATGATTTTTATAGCTGACATTAGGTGGAAGTTTATACAGCGACACACTGCACCACTTCTGTGATCACCAGCTGACACCATCGCATTTCTGGGACATAATCACTTCAGCTCTCTGGATTAAGATCAGTGAGCAACTAACAAAAGAGTCCTGTAACAAATAGAGAAGGTGAGACAGTGAGACACACAGGAGATCAAATTGCACCTCTGGGGAATACTGTACCTTACCCAGACACCTAGTGAGAACAGTCATCTTTATCACTCCTGTTCATGTATCCTCCTGAGAAAATTAGGAATATTATTTTAAAACATAATTCTGTTAATTCTGGATTGTAAGGAGACTTAACTATGCCCTTCCTCTATTTTATGCAGTCACCCTAATAACTCTGGGTTGTAAGAGTGTGCACTACATCTTAACTGTCTGCCTGACTGCATCATGCGCTTGATCTCAGTCCTAAATTCATGCTGAGGTAAGTGTGCTTTTACAAAAGTTTTTCCTTGAAGGAGTCAGTAGAAGCAGTGTGGTGTCATCATTACCTTGCCATTCTCTCATCTCGGTGTCAAGATTTGCAAACAGAGATTAAAGCTGAGACAAGCTGACAAGTTTTATTCCATGCATTTAATGCAAAGGTGATTCAGAGTTGATATTAATGACAGTCATCTGTGCCAAGGCTTCAAATGTCAGGTTCTCCCACAGAAAAAAAAGCAAATACCAACTAAATAAGCCATCAAAAAAGCAATGAGGAAGGAAGCCCAGAAGACTGGCTTTGGCCATCTTTGTGAGCCTGATGCAGCATCTGTGCTAGGACTATTTTTGGAGCTGTCATGGATAAGACTACAACCACAGGAAAGAATGAGTAAAATTGGTGAAGCTATGGAAAACTGTATCACCCAGTGACTGGAAGCCACAACTGAGGCTAGCATTTCTAAGTGGAAATCTCACTGCTATTACAGTCAGCGTAGTACTACAGGTCACATTCTAGACACTGGTAAGCAACTGCTGTGTTAGCAAAAGGGAAAAAGCTAGCACTACTGAAAAAAACATTGGAAAATATCTACCTCTGTGTCAAAGATGATAAATTTAGGGTCTATATACGAAAAAAAATAGATTCTGGAACAGTGAAAAACAAAAACAGCACTCAAGTTTCCAAAATACTGTCTAGTGCTATGATGCTTCTGATAGTTCAATGGCTATAAATTATCAAATGGAAGTATTAGTTTCATTAATACAGAAGGATGAACAGATAATAATCAACATGATTCCCTTTCTCAGACCAAGCATTTTATGTTTGCTATTTAACTGCTTGTTATATTACACTATTTAGCACAGTACTTTCAGTACTCTTTCTGTTTAAGAAGGAAATTATTGTGATAAATGTAACAACTGTCAGTGATAACTGTTCAGTTTGTCATTTATCTGGTGACTGCATGGCAAGACAGCTTAAATTTGATGTCAGGTGTACCATTTAGGAGAAGGTATTTATCTTTAGTTTACTCTGGTCATCAAATACTACAATATTTAATGACAAAACTCCACTGTGTCACTCTCCTGTGGTAACACTCTGCACTCAGCATCTGTTTGATACTGAAACCAAGATAGAAAACTAATTTTAAAAAAAGTTGCCCACCGTTACATAAAAATAGAGACATTATCACTCAATATTGCACTGTGAATCAGAACATATACAATTATGAGCATACCTAGCTGGAAACAGAATGGTTCCTAAATTTGCAATCTATTTAAAACTGGTAGAGGCCAATGAATTTGTACACAATCAGAAAGCAAGTGGTTCTTGATGTTAGTGAAAATAATTCTCTCCTAGTTCCTTATTATTAAAATGTCAAATGCCTGAACTTCCTATCCTTGTGATTCTATTTGAAAACAATAGTAATCTTGTAACAAAAAGAAGGATGAATCCTTTTTATTTTTACATTTACTGCACTAAACCCACAACATATCAAAATTAGCATCTTCACTTTTTTTTTGAATGCAAATGTTCAGCAGTATTTGCTATTTAGCTTCTCACGGGGTCTAACTGAAGAAACTGCATTTCATCTCATGGTAATACCAATACAAAATTGGACAGCTCCTTGTACGTTTTTAAAACTGTAAGGCAGGATTTAAGCTGTCACATTTTACTCCATCTATAACATACACATTCCTACACATTACTTTTATTGATGAGAACATATCAATAGGTTATCTTCTCTGTTTGAAATAGAGAGTAATGACATGCTTTTTAGTGAATTTATTTTAGAAAGAGAATCAGAAGTGTGTATTATGACTTGCTGCCAAGCAAGCTAGATACTGGTGTTTAAATTGAGATGAAACTACAGTACTTAACTAAATTTACTAGACACAAGTACATGAAATCCAATATTGATAATAATTTATGAAAGTAAGAATACTGATTCCTACAATACTGCAAACTTAGTTTATGATAACATAATTAGTTACACTAATAACACTGCTTAGGCACAGTCTTGCTAATTATGATATTATAAATATTAATGATATCAAGTCTTTGTATTTGATTGCCCCTAGTAGGATCATTTATCACAGTGTTTCCTTTTACCCATGTTATATTATTTTTCTTCCTTTTCCCTTGATTGTTCATTCCTGGATGAAGAGCCATCCTGAGCTTATGCCTAAAATGTATCACTAGCTTATCAATGATGCAGCCCGCTTAAGTTTAAATGTTATTATTTAGTAGCAATGATACAATGGGATATAGTTCAGTGCTAATACAAATACACAATCAATTATATTCTGCATGTCTTATTCCTTTTAAATGTGTAACAGAGCCAGCCAGATAAGATTACATAGGGCTTTCTTTTTATTCTTTTTCATATGACCTGTTTCAAGTTAAGATTCCTTTGAATTATTAAATGCTTCCTTAAAGCATATTTTCAAACAACCTTTTTAAAGTTAATTATTGATGTAGTGACAAGCAAAAAAGTCTAAGAATTATAATTTTTTCCTTGTCTTTGACAACAGTTGTCTGTTTGGTAAAATACAAAGGTAATACAAAGATAGAACACTGAATGCAGCTTTAAAGAAGAATTACAACAAATCTCTGTAACATGAGTTGGAAATGCCGTGCAGGTTTCTACAAGTGTTAAAGGAAAGAAGTTTAGATATAACCCTTTGAGCCTGGTTTAACTGCTTAACATAAGTGGATGAAAATGAAACTGCTTATATCTTGGTTTATTTTTAAGCAGCGTATTATCCAGAGCTTTAGGAATAGGATTGTCTTTCCTCCTTGAAGGTAATGTTATAATTTTCAGAGCTCCACAGAGAACAACAACAATATAGGAGTCTCTAATCTCCTGCTAAATCCAATTCCAGTCATCAGTAATGATAAGCAGAGATTTGGAGGCGTTTGACACTCCAAATCCTATTCTTTTGTAATTCTTTACTTTTTACAACATTTTCAACAGGCGTATATCAGATTTTTGGGAAGGATAATCAATAGGCATGATGTATAACTGAAATCAGTCTTCAAAGTGATCCCCTCTAGTAACCAGAAACAAAAGCTCAGCCTCCCTGCTGTGCAGGTATTTTGCTTAGAGCAGTAGGCAGCGGGGCATCACTAGGAAGCCAGTTACACTTCCCTGCTTCTCAGCATGGATCAGCAGGTGCCCTGGTGGAGGGATGAGCAGTACTGGGGCAGCTGAAACCCACTGCATCTGACAAAAATGCTTTTGTAGCAGGGAACTACCGGAGCAGAGAGGAAAGACAGTCCAGAGGTTAGGATTTCATAGAGACCATAGTTTACATTCCTATTTCATCACAGACTTTCTAGGTTTAAATGATATTGTGGAATTTATTAACTCCTTTGGTGTCACTGATCTTCACCTGGAACTTCTCTGCCTCAGAGAGCATTTGGGTGTCAGCAGACATGAAAGACCTTGAGATGCTTAGGTACAGTGACTGAAGGGCCACTCCTACCTGATCTAGTGTTCCAACTAACAGATTACACCTGCCTCAGCCGGTCAGATCCAGTGTGAGGGGGGTTTTGCATGTCTCCTGAATGTTGCACCCCAGCTGGAACAGCCCGGAATTTCTGGCACAATATTAATATCAATCTGAACTGAGTTGAGTTTCATTAAAACAAACAGTTCCAGAACTTGTTCTAATGCATTTGCCTGTTTAAAAAGACACTTTAAAGACATGATGTTATGAATCAAGTGATCACATTTATAGTAAACATGTTAGCCCATATCAAGTAATTTCAAGTTTGCCTTCTTAAGCTGCCTTCAGATATTTGTTAATACTCAGAAGGAAAAAGACCTGGTGACTAATTGTGACAGCAGCAGTGATTAATCAAGGTAAGTAGCAGAAACTTCATACAATGATTATGGAATTACATTCAAAACCAAGACATAGTGTCAGGAATGTCAATGGAACAACATACCTTTCCCATCAAGTCAGCAATTCTAGGTACTGGTTTTCCTTTCTGGTGGCGCATGGTTGCAGGACTCTGTCCATTCCAGTCTTCAAGTTCCTCAATGCTTTTCAGGTAAAGAAGAGCTTGCAGTCCAGTGCAGTAGTCCTCAATAACAGTGAAATCTTGATTTTGGATCGCACTGCACACCTACAAAACGTAAGTCAGTTATCATCAACATCCTGGCAGAGAAGCACATGGAATTATCAAGCTCTTTGTATAGTATGGCCAGTCTTCACGAGCGAAGATTTGGGAAAGGTCTTTACCCTTTGAGCCTGCACAGTGGATTTTTTTAGGTGAGACCCAGTGTGCGCTGAACTGAGCCCACCCTTTAATCCTGAGGTTCATCTGTGGGGCCGAGCAAGCTTGGACAGTGGCAGTGAGGGTCTCAGGACGTAGGTTTGTTTAGAGTGACCTTCTCTTAGATGGATTGCCTTACAGGGCTGACGAGCTCCATCTGCCCGGGGGCTGGGAATCGAACCCGGGTCGCAGCGGTGAGAGTCCTGCGCCCTAACCACTAGACCACCAGGGGCCCAAGCTCTTTGTACTCACTGATTATCAGATGACCCTTTCTACAACTCCACTGGGAAAGAACTGCAAGAATTGAGGATATTAGCTGTCTGCTTAATCCTATGTCATGATACCACCACTGTAGTTCAGGAAAAAAAAGGGCTCAATGACACTAGTTATGGCCAGGTTGCCTAGTGGCTGCACTTAGACCATACCTGAAGGCTGTTCAGAGATAAGCCTGCAAGCCCAGCCCCAGGTGTGCCTTCCGGGGTGTTGATGGTGAGTGCACCAAGCACACTGGCAAACCAACCATCATATCTGCTCAGACCTTTGCTTGCAAACACACATACAGTGGTATTCCCCAGCCTGCTCTGTTAAGGAAGCCCAGACATAACCAGTTAGGTCCCAATTAAGCAAATCACAGAGCCACGGACTTGCTGAGATTGGAAGGCATGTCTCGTTGTCCAACCTCCCAGCTCTGAGAAGGGTCAGCTAGGGCAGGCTACCCAAGGCTGTATCTAGTCAGGATTTGAATATCTCCAAAGACAGAGACTACACCTCTCTGAGGAACTTGGTCCAGTATTCAGTCTCCCTTGCAGGTTTTTTCTTATACTTAAACGAAATTTCCTGTGTTCCAATTTGTGCCCATTGCCTCTTGTCTTTTCCCTGGATACCCTCAAGATGAATCTGGATCCAATGGTAGTGTCTCAGCAAACACCATTAAGCAGACCTGTTAGTATGGGTGAGCACTGCCAGGCACAGACCAGAACAGTCCCCTTCTGCTAATCACCATTTCCCATTCAGAGCTACTGGGAGGCCAGGACACTTTATTTTAGATACTTTAGAAACACAGAGAGCAATATAGCTTTATAAACTTTTAAAGCAATGATCCCCGATCTACAAAACTACTGACAGCAGAGAATAGTCTGACTATTTACATGGATTCTTCTGGACCATTTTGTGGATATCAGCTCAGATTTAAACCCATAGAGATCCCCAACCAAACTGACAACTGAATAAAAAAATCCCTGACTGTTCCCTGAATATCTTCTCATTAGCTAAACTCTAATCAGCCATCAGTGATGAGGTGCAGGGTTGATTGAGTACCATTAATTGTCAGTCTCTGGAAATGCTCTTAAATTCCAGATGTGTCAGTGTTTTCGGCCTCTGATTCAGCTTTTATTATAAAAGCTAAAAAGAGTGCTCCTGATAATAACTTGACTTCCATGCACACATAGCGAACACAACAATGAAACAGTCAGCTATTTTAGAACATGAATGTGTGCACATGCACAAACACATCCAATACACCTTAGATCATAATTGACATCAACACTTGAAAAATAAGGAAATATATAATTGTTTTTCACATTTCAGAAATGACAATACAATTTGCAATCCTGAAGACAGGTACACACTGCATTGTGAAATACCATACACTACAGCTGTGCAAGAAAAAAATAAAGGCAAACTATAAAATAAGCACAATAACATTTTCTATGCAGTGCATTTACATTACATAAAATCTTTCTCTGAAGAAACAGAGTGGGCATTAATTAGGTTTGTTATGCCTTCCACAGGCTTCAAGATTTTTTTTTCCCCGATAGCAATTACAGAGAGCATCATAATAATTTCCCATACAGGTTATTTAACTGCAAAATTTAACTGACGCTTATTTAAACCTTTTCGTTCACCAAGGAATTCTTTATTTTTTTTGTGCATAGGTAACACTTCTATCAGTGATGCTTAAAAACACTGAAACTATAAAAAATACAGTTAAAAGCCATGTCATGTCACTTGAAACAAGTTCAGACACTGTTGTCAAAATCCTGAAACATTTTGACAGGATGTATACACATGAGATACACTGGAGGATACCTGTAATAACCTTATAAATAAAGAGGCTTTTACTGTTTTCCATCTTGTGGTGCAGTGTTATGAACCGCAATAATATAAAAATGTGCAGAAGATAATATCACACTAAGAGCTAACATTTGATCCCTGTGAGTCTATGTGCAGTGCACTGTTTGCCTTCCCTGGAAAGCCAAATAAGGTCCGGAACTGAAGGCAAAATGCAACTTTTAAGAAAAATGTAAATCTCTGCACTAAAGAAAAATGTTATTTGAAATGGAAGGACTTCAAACAAACAAGTGGTTTCAAATGATCCTCCTCTTCTGTAGAAGCTTTGTGACTGTAGTGCCCAATAGTTTACATAATTAGCCAAAGACGTGCCTTTCACTTATTTCACTGTGACAAAAACAAGTGCTTATGTTTAAGGGCCTTTCCTAGAACTAGAGATTCAAAGATTAAAACATACAAAACCAACAGAAATAGTTTTTGCCATGTTTTTGGCAAATTCCAAAATTCTGAGCTTCAAAATTTCTCAGATGGTGAGATTTGTATTTTAGGCTTATAATATCTTCCATGAATCAATATAGAAGCCTTTGCTGTATTTTAAAAGGTGGTGAACAAAATGAAGATAAAAGGTCACCCTGACCCATCAGCCATGACAATTTCTACACCACAGAGAGAGGTTTTTAGCATCATACCTGGCTGCCTCTGAATCACCAGTTTAAATGACACTGTGCCCTCTTTTCAGCACAAGAGAAGTGGCAGGGCAATAGACCAGGTGAGACTCAAACTCACGCATCTGGAAAAATTGCAGCAGAACTGAACCGACCGATCTCCACACATCATTAATGCCCCGCTCTGCTCCCGCTGTTCGCACAGGGAACAGGCTTCCTCTCCCTTGCAAAGCTAAATGCTGAGCCTGAGCCCCCTCTTCTGCCGTGCAACTATGGCTGTATTTAAAATGGAACTACCTTTTGGTTGCTACCACCTCTCGTGTAATGTCTTATCAAACCACCTCAAGAGGAGATAAAGGCAAGAAGTGCTGTGTAACTGCTGCTGTCTGTGCATTGTACACATGAAACTGAGCTGCAGTCAGCTCTGCCGGCTCAGCCCCTCTCCTCAGCATCATGCTTTTACAA
>NW_016690316.1:1800338-1897764 GCF_001604755.1 Lepidothrix coronata | reverse complement strand
GCCTTACAGGGCTGACGAGCTCCATCTGCCTGGGGGAGTTTTTCCCTGACCGGGAATCGAACCCGGGCTGCAGCGGTGAGAGTGCTACATCCTAACCACTAGACCACCAGGGGTCCCCTAATCCTAAATAATCCAAGTGGATCTGTTTAATGAGTAAATTAACATTAAGCTATTCACTGACCCAGCCTCTTACCTGAAACATTTAGGTAGAAAGTATCTTTCTTCTGTGAAAAATGAGACACTGGCCCTTTGAGCATCCTTTGGGACAGAGTGAGGTCCAGGTCACAATGAAGCTGTCAGCTGCTCTGCTCACAAGTGCTGTCCTACAATCCTGCTTGTGTTAGTGTCATGGTTTGAGAGCCCTAAAATCCAATTCCCCAGTCCAAGCCCCCTCCCACATCTCAACCACAGTTGGTCTCTAGCTTTGAACTTGAACTTGGACTAGAAGAGGAAGATGCTACATTTTTCCTGTTTAGAAACCTGTATTATTCATATTGCACTAATATACAGGGAGATAATTTTGCATGAGCTTGGTTTTACTCCACTGCCTGGCTCTGTCCTCGTAGTAGAACTGCTACAATTTAATTTTTAACATTGGATCTCCTTTTCTTTCTCCCAGATCCAGACTCCAATGATTGCCCCTTATGTCCCAAAGGAGACAAGCAGGTCAACATGCTATGTATGATCAACTACATTGTGCTCTCAGTATTCTGAAATCTAAAACTGCACAGTGTAAGTTGCAACTGTAGGTTACAATTCTAATCTATACAGACATGTCTGAGATACTAAAAGACACAATGCCTGCTTTGCTGTTGGTAAATCAAACATACACCAAACGACCTCATTGGGGAATGGGGATGTGAAATGAATCATAGGCTAAGGCTCTAAGTAAAACTGCTCTGCAAAATGCAATGATGGGAGAGGCATGCAAAGGTCCCTGCCGATGTCTTGCATAAGAAATGACTTGCCTGCTCTATTACTAAATAAACATAAAAACTGAGTCTTCGTCACAGGATCTAGAGACATTACAAATCTTACTTGAGGAGCTGGAGTAAATTGTCACAGATTATTATTGTGAAAAAAATTTTACAGGTTATGTGATTGTCATTAATCATTCACATGAATCCGAAACTTTTGATTTACATATTTTTGAAGAAAAAATTCATTATTGGTGACAAGTACTACCATATCAGTCATAAAACATTGTAAATGCTTTTTGATTCTGCTTTTAGCAGAATCATTACACAACAAAGAGATGCCAATTTCCGAAGCGTTTACTGAGGTAAATCCCCTGCACTGTTTACTGAGAGCTCTGTCTGTGTAAGACCTTTCAGTTTTGTCTATAGTCTACGTTTCTAGAAGCAATGGGAAAAATACCCAGACATTACATTTTATTTCTGTTTCAGTCTCTACAAAAATGGATGTAGTTCTAGTAGACACTTTGGCATATCCTGGGAGACTTTGTGGAAGACCTGTGCCAACCATGCAGAAGCTGGAAAAAGTGCCCGAGGCATTTCCAGACAGATCGCCCCATAAAGAAATCTCTATTCAGTGCTGTCCTTACATTTTCCCACTGGCAGATGTTGCAGAGGAGAAAATATTTCCTGTAACACTAGAAGAGGAAACAATTAAGTCCTCTTCAGGCATTAGTCTGTCCACTCTCTCTTACCCCATAACATTCAGTTTTTACATAAACTCATTATTATATATTGAAATCCCAGCTGGACAGGTGATGGTGGGGAATATGGTGCCAAAAATGAACCCTAGCCCATCTATTCCATCAATAGCTGGGATTTCAGCAGAGGCCGCAGATGAGATGCAGATCTAGACATATTTGTGGTAGTTTTTTCCTATACTACTTTCACCTAACAGGAGGTATTGTGTATAATCTCACATACTGCAAGTTCACTGCAAAAGACTGGAGCAGGTCAGAGAAGCTGACCTGTTCAATAATGTGCTGTTTTGCAAGAAGTGTAAGAACTGTGAGAACAAGAGTCTTGTAACGTCTGGCAGCAGTTGTTCTCCAATTTGAAATTGTTTCAAAGCACTATCAGAACCCTTTGCAAATGAGGAATTTGTTCTGGAAGACAATAGCTTGGAGAAAATTCTGATTTTTACACCCCTCTGAAATATATATATATATATCTATCTCTTCAGAATATGGGTACAAAATAATTGTCACTTCTATGAAAACAGAAGTAACAGTAAGGAGGCAGATGGGTGGCAGTGATACAGTCTAGAAGTAACAAGATTGATGGGTATATATTTGTATATACAAACGCAAATCACAAAGCTTGACTGTTCTACCATATTAGTTTCTATTTGTTGTAGCTGTACATCATCAAAGCAGTGATGTCTCTGTATATTGCATTTAGTGGTAATGTAACGGACTACCAAAAAAAAAAAAATCAAAGTGAGAGTTTCTAAGTAGATTCCTGGCAATTGAGACAGCAGGCTCTTTCATCTGTGCTGTAACTGTGGCAGTGCATTGATTTAAACTCCTTCTGAGATCTCAAATGCTTTTATATTCTTAGGTCTCACTGGCTGCTTTCTTTTTCCCTTTTTTCCCTTCAAATGATAAAATTCTAGCATTTAGCAGAATGCCATCTTACTTCCCCAGAAGATGGAGACTTATTTCAGCTTTGGTTCTAAATTGCATAGGATCTGTAAATAAAATAGCTTTCAAAAAGTCATCCGATTAGGAAATTGGCCTTTGACTTCAAAATTTCTAATATTGTTACCATAGCAAGGGGATAAAGAACTATTATTCCTCTGAGATAACTGTGAGAGGTTTTACAATGCATTAAGAATTTTGCTTTTCCATGAATTTGGTTGACTCCCTTTGAAATATTTTTACTGATATGCCCAAATGATAAGCAAAAGGTTTACTGTTTTTATATTATATTTTCAATTTTAACATTAATAATCTTTTTATAGAAGCTTTCTTTTTCTATTAAAAATTCTTCCTGATAAGTATTGAAGACATAAATTCATCTTCCTCTTGGAGAAACATTTATGAATGCCTGAGCTGTTATTTAATGTATAGTTGAAGCTACTGCTTTCTTGATTAGTGTCTATTGATTAAGATTCTGTAGAAAAAAGACTGAAGCTGTGAATGAATGCAAGATGCTTCAGGAATAATTCTATTTGTGCCCACCTGGGTATCCATATGAATTGGCAACCTTAAGAAGATTAATTTTGTTGTAGTGGGCAAGAGCATTATGATAATCTGGGTAAAGCATACATACAATTTAAAATTATTCTCAAAAGCAACTAGCAAAAATTGACCCAACTAAAGAAAGATCTTCCTGGTCCATGCAATCTATATGCCTATGGAAATGAAAATATATGTTTTCTAGCTTCTGTACAGTAATTTAGACGTGCCCAGATCTCCAAAGTAAAAAGTAGCAGACACTGCACTGGTTTTCTGACACAGTACTCATAATAATGTGGCAAGAACTGCAATGTGAGAACATGCAGACAAATAAAATCTCCTCTGAGAGGGGAGATTATACAATCTTCAAGACACCAATGTCTATGGAAAGGCTGTCTGTATAACCCTGGTTCCTCTTCCTCATGTCTTGGTGAACACCAAGTACATGAAATGTGTAGCCTAAATTATCCTTTCTATCAGCAATTATTACTTCTGCTGTAGGAGGGCTGTAGGATTAAGAACATTAGGGGAATTGGATTATCAGACAATGTGGTGCACTCTCTGGGAAAAAACCCCAAGATTCTTTGTTTTAAAGAACAAATTTGTAAGCAAGAGAAAGCTTCCAAAATATTGATACAGTACAGATGGAATGATTTGATTCGCTCACATTAGCTGCTTAAATGACTCTAGAGATATAGGTTAGCAGATGGGATGTTACTTAACAAGTCTTCAGATACTGGATCAAGATGCAAAACTGAATTGGATGATAGATGATAGCCTTTTTAAAACATTAGAATTGAACTAATATATATGAACTAATGAACTATTACTGGTTCTAGTATAGCTTTCAGAAAGCAGTTTGAAGGACTCAAACATTACATCTATGAATTGTCTGAATTATGGGAAAAAAACCCCACCTACTATTTTTTTACTAAGTCCTAGACTTGAAGTCCTAATGAGCTGAGGGCTTACTAGTGACACTTAGAGAGGTAACACACAGAAGAAAGATTTAAAGATGCTAATAACCCCAGGGTCTGAAAAGCAGGCAACCATTCACAGAGGGCTTAAGAAATCTGTATTACAAAAAAAAAAAAAAAAAAAAAAAAAAAGAAAAAACCCCACAACTGGATGGTCCAGCGCCATGTGGGTATCAGTAAGTCAGTGAAGTATTTCAGATATTTTGTTATACCTCAAGAGCGTTCATCAGACAAGCTTGAGATAAATTGTCATTCTAATTGAAAGTATAGGCTAATGCCGGTAAATCACAGAGCTTGAAATGAGTTAAAAGGAGAAAGACAGCAAGAAGAGCCACATCTGCTGAAGCCACAACAGTCTCCTGAGACAGGCTGTATTGAGAAGCTTCCCCAGCACCAAGGGGATGGTTACTCTTCCTGGCACAGAGACCCTGAAGTACCTGATTTGGGGGACTGCAAGAGTAGATTTTGTTCATGTATTACACTCCAGCAACCCTGGGCAGTTGTGAGTGGCCAGTGCTGAAGGAGGAGAAAAAAGTCGAGAATCCATTAGCCACTTATGAGGGCACAGCAGGAGATAAGAGCACTAGAAGGGATCCTTTAGGAATGTTATCCGATGCATTAATTCCCAGCCTACTCAAATCTATTTTTCCTCCCCTTAAGTTCTCCACTGCCAATTAATGTATCTTTGATCTAAATAGCTAAACTGGGTGTTTGGGAGTGGGAAACTGGTTCTTATCAAGGGACCCTGAACGATGCAATTTTGTATCCCATGTCTTTGACAGGCAAAATGCAGAATAAATCAAGAATTTTCAGAAGGCTCCCTGAGGTAATTGTGGATTTTTTTCACTGTCAACCACCCCTAGAGGAATGGTTATATTTCCTTATCTCACTAAGCATTCTGTCAGTTCTTGGAACTACAAAGTGGACCTTTATGCAGTAGGTGGGCACACACACCAATAAAAATGCTGATCGTGATCATCTTTCCTAAGAAAACAAATATGATTCCACATGCCTTGAGCACTGAGGAGTGTGGGAAACAGCTTCATAATCAGCCATCTACAGCAAATTGTATCATTGTACTGCAGATCTACAAAATGAAAGATAGCTTTGAAAGCAGATGAACTAACTCCCCTGTGTAAACAGTCCAATCACATCAAGAGGCTCTACAACTATCTTTAAATACATGTTGAATATTACTTAATATTTCATTTATTAACACCCAAAGGTCTTGCCTCTCTCTAATAAGTACTGTCGCGGAAAATGAAATCCTTCAGCTCTCCCAGTGGTTCTGCAGCTGCTGGTACAGCATCACCAGCTGTGTCAGGTAGATGTAGATTTACTTGACCCAATTACATGAGTCATATCCTCCAGCTCCAAAGAAATTTCTAAAGCAGGTACCAGTTAAGTCACTCTGATCTGGTGGTTTGATGATAAAAGTCACCAAGTAACATTACACAGAAGTCAGCAGTGGTTTTAAGATTTTGTTTCTGAGAGCTAGCCAACAGGAACACCATCATCTCTGGACTGGAGTTGGTCTGTTATCCCATTTTTGGAAAGGTGTATTTGTCAGAAGTGAGTGGTGCTCTAGGGAAGCATTCTTTTCAGAAAAGAATGGTGTTCTGAAAAATGTGTGGAAAAGAGTTCCAGAATTACCAATATGTGCTGTTTGACAACATGGAATGCAACGGCTCCATTTAACCAGAAAATGTCTATTTTGCAATCCAAGTTAATTGGAATGAAAAGATCAAAACTAAAATATGTTGTGAAAAGACTGAAACAGAGATTTGATTCACCCAAATAATATATTTTTTCTTTAAATGTGCTAATTCCACACATTTTTAGAATTTTGATTGTCAGTTTAAACTGGAAAACTTTTCCATGCTTAGACTTCCCTCTGACAGAATAACTATCTCCTCATCACTGGCAATAGTCAGGTTCATTAATACATAACGGATCCAGGGTAGACCTTCAGTGTTCATCCCAGGACACTCTGAATCAGACACAGTAGGGACCTGAACCCAGATCTATTTTGATTAAATTAAATTTGTCAATGAAAAACAGTTTTCTCAAAGAAATTTTCAAAAAATTCTAATGAGAACCAGCTAACGAGGGATATTCTCCTGTGACCAGGATTTTCAAAGCTGCAGACCTCTCAAAATCAAATGGAAAAGAAATTTTTCCATTCTGGAACCTCAGTTCAGTCCTGCAATGATTAACCCCTCATCCTGGTGAGTCTTTCCCTCTAGTACTCTCACATTTTATTTCAGCTAAAATTACTTTCATCCTTTATCAGCTTGCCTGTAAGAATTTGTGCAGCAGCTGCTGTGTCCATTGAAGAGTGAGATTCATGTGAATAAAATAGTTCTAACCCTCTGAGTCCTTCGTGTCTGAGATAAAAACCCACTTCCACATTTCCTTAGGGATTGTTTTACCTATCTCTGTCCAAATAACAAATATCATCAAGAAAAGCAGCAACACAACTCAGGATATTGAAGGAAGTTAAACTCTTTGTTAAACATACTGCCAGCTTCCAAAATGCCAGCTTCAGAAAAATGCTTTCTCTGTTTATTTCTTCTATTCTAATTGCACGGATAAAAGGACCCCTCATCAGCCAGATCAAACTGTGTCAGGGGGCTTGTGCTGTAGCTGGAAAAAAAACTTCAAAAAGGCATCATGGCTCATATTCCCAGATTGCTCCCTCCTTCCTGGGCAGAAAAACCACTTTTCTACCATTGGGAAAACCGACAGATCAGTGACCAAACTGCAGCTAGTCCAGCACCAAGCCCAAGCTGAGCTGCCCAGCAGTGCACTCCTGCACCAGTGCAGGCTCCAGGACCATGCCTTCCCTGAGCACAGTGTCCTCCACTGCTTACTCTCCCTCTCTTCCTTTCACTGCCAGGTACTGTCTCTGACTGAAAGATCAACAGAGTTGCTATGATACAAAAAGGAAAATTTCTTACACATACGTTTTCTTTGTGTGACCAATAATGTTTCCAAGAAAAACTTTTCCGATGACAGAGCTTTGCAATCCCAAATGTTTTACATTTTCCCTTTTTGGAAAACAAGTCCCCTATAGTTACAATAAATATAACATAAAAAAAACCCCAAACCAAAACCACAAACAAAAAAACCCCCAACAAAACAAAACCCACAGGAATTTCCCTAAGTAATTACTGGAGATGGCAGAAAGGAAAAAAGAAACAGCATTTTTCACTGTGCTTATCTTTTGTTCTATTTTTTTTCAATATCCAACAAGAAGCTGGGTATGCTTTCAGATTCAATTTCAAGTCACCTCCACACTGGTACACAAGGGGAACTCTGTCTACAAGAGAGAGCTTCATGTCTGGAAGCAACCTGAGCTGAGTAAAACAACTTGTCTACAATTTCATCAACAATTAACCAAGCCTCTTGTGAAGAGTCATCTCCATGTACTCACTCGATGCCAATTCACACCATGTGCTTTTATCTTCATGAAGGACAGCTCTGTGAATGTTCATATAAGATAGTGGCAGCATAAATCCACATCAGTAGTGTGAATCCACATGAAAAATAGGTACAGCAGTACCGGGTTTTGGAAAGACAAGCAATATTGTGGATCCTTGGGAGAGACGGAGAAAACATGTTGCCAAAGCAACTATTCTTCACATCGCCTCAATGGTTAAAGTCCCTATGTCACCCGTGGAGGCAATGTAGACACCTCGGCAGAGGGAGAAAGAGAAGCAGACCCAGTGTCCCCAGGACAACAAATCCCCTGTGGAGGCTGGGAGTAACTGGTATAGGACAGCATTTGAGTTGATGCTCAATTAAGACCTCATTGTTAGTAAATAATTATTACCATGCAGTGATAGTTAAACCTACCTTGCATGAGAATTCATTACGAGAATAACAATTGTTAAAGAATGAGCTTTAATTCGTTCTTACAAATTTATGAAATAACAATCCTATCTATGCAGACTTCATTTACTAGCTGGTGAAATGAGCAGAAATAAAGGAAAACTAACAGATAAATCCCCTAAGTAGCTCCAAATAAAATGTAAAATTAATGCAGAACTGTATAAAATAAAAGACATTATTAGTGTTTAGTCTGTAACTTTTCAATGTGCTGATTTGAATATTGTAATTTTTCATTAAAAGCGGCAAGATAATATAAGTAAAAATCAATAATGAAAACCTGTTCTAATTTGACCTTTTTTACAACCATAACAAAAAAACTTTCTAAATTGTTTTTCTTTGACAAATTCTGATTTCCATTAAAAGGAATTCTCATAGAAAATTCTCATCAATTAGTAATTTTCCCCCCAATCATCTGTAATGGAGCAAGTGTGGCAGTCTTCTAATTACTTTTTTTTATTAGCAAAGACAGAAAGTTGAGAACAGGTTGAGTTTCTGTAATTAGCACTAGGCTAGTTAAAAAACCAGAAAATAATGAAATGTTTTCACAAGTGAATGCTTGAGTATGTCTGTCCCAACTCTTTTCTCTCTTTCACATTCATTTTTCTTCGGATTTCATGTCGACATGTTCAAACAGCACTTTGTTCCCTCTTTTGTTTCTGCATGTACTGCAAATTTCAGCTCTGCAGAGAAGGGCCACTCCATTCAGTGCTGCATCCATTGAAGACTTTTTTCAGTGTGCTGCTCTGTGAGCAGCGGAGCTAATGATACCTGGCTTCCAGCAGCTCTGTGTCTCCTGGTTGGGTTCTCTGACGTCTAATAAGGTGTGACTGCCAATTAAAGTCTTTCCTGTGGCTGACACAGTCTTAACAGTGCTGTCCCATGTGGATTCTCAGAGGTCTAATAAAGGTGAGCTCATAGTGTGCTCGTGCTTACAGTGAAGGAATGCAGTTACGCTCTCTCCTCTGCCTGACTTTTTTGTTTTCTCAAAACTTGTTAGAGCAAAATACTTTCTATCTTCTGGCAAATTTCAGTGAAAATGGCCACAAAGCTCAAATGTGACCAAGGCACTCAAATGGATGTGCAAACACACATCGAGTTTCTTTGGGAATACGGTCTAAAAACTACTATTTCTACAGGAAACTACACTTATCTCAATCAAAGGACTTATATCTGAAAAGTGGGTTTGCCTTAAGTGGCCTCTTTTTTTCTTTAAAGCTGTTGATGAGTGTAAAGAGTCTTGTCTGATATCATTTTGGTGGCCTGTTACTGCACCCAGCAACTTATTCTTCACTCATCATTTTAAATGGTGATAGAAGAATTAGCTGCAGCACCTTAACTTCTCTGTGCCATGAACAGCTTTGTACAGAAAGGTTTTGTTCTTCTACCTCTTGAGCCACAGCCCGTGTCAGAAACTTCACAGTGTCCTTCTGGTGCCAATGTATCCCTGTTCTTGGGCTTGTCCGCCCTTGGAGCCCTCTCTGCCTGGCACAGAGCAAAGTCTTCCACCTCTTTGAAAGTCCAGGCAGGAGAAGCATAGCCTTGCTCTACCACACCAATGGCACCCTGTGGTTGTTTAAGACTTGCAGCAATACACCTGACCTCGTTCTCCTCATACAGAGCTGAGATGGGACACAAGGAAAGACTGAGTTCTCCCTCTGCATTCAAAATCGCAGCTATTCATTGCAACACAAAATATTTTTTTCCCAGTTGTTATCAGTATAAACTTAACCTGGAATTTTAAAACATAGGGCCAGCTCCATCACTGACCTGCTCTGTACTCTCATTATTAGAATCTCTTTTAGTTCTTCACTGTTCATACCATTAAATGGTAAAAAAAACAATTCCTGGATGAGAATTTTTTTGCCTGATCTATCTCTCACTAAACTCAGATATCAGAATCTTCACTGACTTCAACAGACACTGAGACAGGCTTAAAAGAACAGTAATGAAATGCATGGAGAACCAGCTCTCTACTTTGCAGTTCTGTAGCCATAAAAAAAGTATAGACAAATTCCATCAGGGTCCTAATGAAAGTTAAAAATAAAGGGGGGGGAAACATGATAAACGATTACAGCAAACATCAACTACATGGATTTTTGCAGGTTTTGTTTGTTTGTTTGGGGGTTTTGTTTTGGTTTTTTTTTAAGATTGAGAGGGAGAGAATGGTAGCATCTAAACATTAAGATAAGACATAGTGCTCATGAAAAGGTATTTTTTTTCCCCCTGTTGTTTCACACTGACTATATTTTCAGAGCCTTACTTTTATTTTCTGATAGCCAGGGCATTTTATACCATGTAGAAGAGTTCCTTACAGGATTTCACATTTGCACAAATACAATAACAATGCTCTCTCATAGATCAAGTCCCACTATTTTGTGATAGAAAAGCCTGTTTATTCACACACAAAGGGCCATCCTGCTGCTATAAAAATCTCTCTGCTAAATGCTTCAGTAAAAAGATTGCTGAAGCAAAAATAATAATCAAACTGTACTGAATCCCTTCAGACTCTGGCTCCAAAGAGGTACCAATAAGAGGGCTCCTCGAAAATGATAAAAACCCCACAAGCTGTCTCATAAAAACAACTGTGTTCCGTGTTGGAGAGAGAGTTCATCTTAGAGAGGCAAAACGCCAGTGCTGTTGCTTTGCTATCATGGGCTGCCATACTTCCAGAATGGTTTTGTTCTTCCTCAGATCCCTGAGGTCTCACACACAGCTGGTGTCAAGCAGGAGAGAAGGGTATGGGACAGATCCAGCTTCATGGAAGCTCTGCTGCTGAGGTAGGGTACATTTCCATCTGCTTTCCTTGCCTGAGAGATGAGGAGGGTCATGGTGCAAGGCCCAGAGGCAGCAGGTGCATGTGGGCTGAATACAACATGGTGAGGACAAGAGCACAGCACCCATAGGAGCAGAACTGCAAGGCACCACGTCCCATCCAGGATAAGTGGGAGATTAAGATGGATGAAGGTGGGTCTAAAACACGGATCAGGGCAAAGCTACAGGCTGCCCTGCTGGGAAGTAGCGTTATATAGGTGGATTTTAAATTGCTGCTGTGTAGAAAGCCTTACAGACCTTATAGACACCCATGTCTGCAACAGGGGACAAGTGTGATCTCCGTACTTCATGAGAAAAGAAATTTCTTTGAAAAGGTACCCAGATTCTTTACATGACAATGACCAATGTTCCAGACTAACAAAACTATTCCATACCACCATATAATGCTAAAAGACTCCATCATGAAACAACTATACTTCAGAAAGTACTCCTTTGTTCTACCTTTTTTTTTGTTACATCTGCTAGAAATAATGACTACAGAATCTCTTTCAACAAAAGGTCATTTATGTCAATGGACAGAACACAGAGGATCAGATCACCTGCTGTAATTGCAAATTAATGCTCTACTGCTAATGCATTAACTACACAATATTGATCTACAATTGAATCATACAGGCTACTGTGAAGTGATTTTTACTTTAATATTTTTATGCTTTTATTGCTTTTTCCATAACACATTTTCTCTTTCCGCTGGAATTTTTTATAATTGTTTCCCATTTTAATTTCCTGCAGCAAGATGACTTTTAAAAATGTATGTCTCTTCCAAAGCCTTGCAAAAATCTAACAAACCATCAGTCTGCCACGGTAAATACAGACATGATGAAAAAAATTAAAAAAAAATCCAATATACATCTTATTTTGATACATTTAGGCTTTAAAAAAGTTTACTTAAATTAAAAATAAAATACTTCAGCCTCGCTGTAAGCCTGTAGTAATGAACTGTATCTCAGGTCATTAGAAAGATGCAGCTAGACATTTCTGGAGCTTTTGCTATGGAGTGAGTGCAGGATTATCTCCATAAATAAAACTGTTATTATTTTTTAATTTCATATCTGTACTGAAAAAGGATTGGTGGATTCAGGTATGTTAAAAAAAGTATAGTGCTATGGAATCAGCTGAAGAAGGATTGAAAGGTTTCATCATTTATAATGAGAAATTAAAAAACAAACGGGCTCTTTTTGCAACATGTCAGGCGTCCATACAGGGGAAGAATGCTCTGTTAAATTGCTGTACGAAATTTTAATGCCAGCTACTTCTGACTACAATGATTCAGGTTTTTTCTATACCTGCTGCAAACTTCCTTATACACAAGCTTTTCACGAATAACAATGCTAAGATGTTGCCCGCCATCTTTTAAAGGAGGGGATAGAACATATTTTGAATACTGAAACTCTCTCCCCAAACCATTTTCTAATATAGCTGCTTAATAGCACTTGAGGTGGTTATGGCATATAGCAAAATATGGCTTACCACCTATCTCCTGACTTGCATTCCTATGTACAATGATTTTGTAAATGGAAAATAAATCCCCATGTTTTAAAAATAAAAGCAATTGGAATTGGAAAAAATAATGGAGAACTGATTGTAGGTCAAATAGCTGCAGAGGAAAATCTGATCTTGCTTTTAATGGAAGAACATTTATTATTCATAAACCTTTCCTCTAACAGATATGCCATACTGCAATTAAATCAACTCACACAAAGCCTTCTTATTATCCCAGCCCATGAATGTCACCCTCCCATTGCAGAGAAGACACGGGTCTCTTGTTGAGCCACAGTGAAGGGAAGCCCAGTGGCCAAGCAAGTTCTGCTCTCCCAGGCTCTCTAGCTGGGCTCCATGGATGGATCAATATGGTCTGTGCTACTTAGCAGTTATTACGAGACTGTGTTTAATACTGGATTATCTGACATTCCCTACCCTTTTAAAATGCTGCCAATGAGGAATTCTGTGTGCCTCTGGATCCATCGTAAAGTGTCCTTGCAGTTTTGGAAACATGAAGTCAGATCACAAAATGTGCAGTATTACGTCAGTCCAAGCGTCTAATCAGAACCAAACAGTGACAGAAACAGTGTCCAAAGCAGATACCTGGGATCAAGCTATGGGACACATACATAATTCCTCCAGTCATGGCCAGGCTTCGCGAACAAAGATTTGGGAAGGGCTCTACCCACATTTGTTGCAGGCGCGTTGGTGGCTAAAAAGGCCAATATGAGATAGGCATGTCCGGTTGCAAAAGGCACAGCAGAAAGACTCCTTAGATGGTATATTCTGCAAGGCACGATTCTTTCTGTGTTGTCTTTTCTCCTCAAGAATGATCCTGCGTGCTTTCTCAAAAGCATCAGCAGCGTCATAGATGGTGTGTCTCCAAGCCTCCTGATTGGAGGCCAGAGTAGACCAGTTATGGTGATCAATATGGCCAAGGCTGAGATGTTGTTTTAGGGAGTCCTTGTATCTTTTTTTCAGGGCTCCTCTCTTGTGGCAGCCAGTGGCAAGTTCACCATAAAGCAGGATCTTAGGGAGGCGGTGGTCCTTCATCCTGGAGACGTGCCCTGCCCATCGCAGCTGTGTTCTCAGTAACTGCCCAACACAGCTGTGTTCTCAGTAACCCTCCAGTAGAGTCCCAGCTTTTAACTACTTAACTCAGGGACTTGCTATGCAGTGAATCTTAATTAGTGAATCATTCAGTAGACCCCTTTATTTGATGCTATCTACAAATTCTGTACTTGCTCTGTATTTTGGTACTGAGAAAGCAGAAGTGAACTGTCAAAGCTGTAAGCAACAGAGGTTGTGACTGTTGAAGAAACAACCTGGGCATTTGATACCAAGGATATGTGAGAGAGATTGGGATTCAGGAAAGGATATATTAGCTGGCTATTTGTATGACTTTGTTAAGAAGAAAAACAATGGTAATGATTCTCATAATCCTAAAGAGGTTACAAAGATGACCTGTGAAGATGAGGCTGTCTTCTTCCCTCTATCACAATGTATCTTGTCTGAGAAGCAAATAAAAGTTTCAGTGTAATCACAGTTAAGTGTATTTCTTCTAAGATTGCCTATAGAGATTACACATTTCCTTCTCCCTTCCATTTGTCCTTCCCAACATAAGGGAAAGACTTAGGGCCTGTACTCACAATCTTGCATGAAGTTTACTAAAGGCTTATTCTAAAATAAATGCAATTGAACTAGTTCAGACCCTTACCTACACAGCCACTTTAGAATCCATTTATCTGAGATTAGTTTAAATGACTTCTCTACTTTACTGAAACAGAAAGAAGCCACTCAAACTGAGGATACTTCTGATCCCAAGGATTTTAAAATCAGTTCTAGAGATGATTTACGTTAAACTCGTGAAATCTAGGGACAAGAAAAGAGTTTTTTCACCATCTCGGAGAAAATCTGTTGAAAAGAGAAATTGTTCTGTAAAGACTAAAAGATCAGTATAGATCCAAGTGATTTCTGTAAGCCAGTTTCAGAGAATTTGATTAATTTTAAAAAGAAAACAAGAATTAATGCTTTGTAAATCAAATATTCTTTCTCTTGGGCACTGACTGGGATGTCTGCATTAAATTATATTTCAGCATTTCCCATTACCATTGGTGCAAATCGAAAAGACATAATAAAAAATAAACAGCTACACAGTCTATATAAAGAAAAAGTGCGCGACATTAAAAACCTTTAGTTTTAGTCATTCAGAAAAAGACACAACAGATGTAAAACAGAGAAGCATTCCACTCTGTGTAGTTCAGATCATGTAACATTGCTACAGACAAAGCCATTGAAACTGCAGCTCTATTAGCAATAACAAACCAAATGTATCTTGACCACTAAAAACATTTCCTTGCCAATACTATTTTTTTTTGTAGACAAATGCTGCTCTGTACTTTGCACCATTACTTAGTATTTATATGCAAGAAACTCTCAGATCATTGTGCAAGAAAAGCAGATCTTTCATCTGTCCATGCAAAAAAAGAGTTTGAAGCATTTTAATACAAACTTAAAAAAAAAGGAAACGGTATTCGTAAATCAAAAGAACACAGCAAGTCTACAAAAAAGCAGCAGTCTTCTACTTCAGCTCCCAGAGATGCTAATTTTGATGTGCATTAAAAAACCCAACCAAACCAAACACTGAGTTGGCTTTTTTTTTTTGTGAAACATAGCAAACAAATGACTAATCTCAGCAGTCACTGTAGCTGTGTAAAAAGGATGGTCACACTGAATCTAATTTCAATGTCAAAGTGAATTTTGGGAATGAAAACACTCCAGTCATCCCAGGGAGTGACACAAAGCCGATATTCACAGGATCCACAGTTGCTGTCGCCTAGGGTGGGACCTACATATAAAGGGGCTGAACATCTACCAGAATGTAACAATATATAATGGAATAATATAACAAAGACCACCTGCTCCTCAGCCATTCTAACATACATGCTGCAATGGTGCCCTGACATGCCTAGCAGAGCAGGTAAGGGGCTGATTTCCAGCCAATTTTCTGGTGCTCAAAATACCATGCCACCAATGCTTCCTTCCATGACAGGGACTAACTAACCATGCCAGTCTGGCCAGGACCTCAAAACAACCCATCAGCCTCCACTACTGTATGCAGTCTAACACCTCGCTTCAGTGCAATGCCAGCACCATATGCAAGAGATACAGCTCTACACCTCCTGTTTCAATAAATAGGCTTAAGGGACACAGATGCCTGGACCAACAGGAGTTACTTTAAATGGGCTCTCTGTGAGACCAAAGTAGTACTCTTTGAAAGCCCTCTCCCCTTGAGAAGGCTCTGCAGAAAAAAACCCTGAGAATAATGAAAGAACGGGTAGCTCTTGCTTAACTCTGTGTCAACCTTGTTTGTATGACATGAGAGAGATGTTTAAATTTTAAATCCTGGAAGTCAGAGATAAAAAGTGGTAACAAACTCATGGCCAGCCTTTTCCCAGATTGGTATTGCAACACCCAAAGTTTTCTTTTGGCAACTCCTCCTCCATGTGAAATAAATGTCTCTTAGCAAGAAGCACAAAGTTAAAAACATGAAAATTCCTTTCAGTGGTAGAAATCCCCCACTATTCGAATGTTTGAAAGGAAGATATATTGTGATCTTCATTACAGTTATTTCAATTTTAATGTTTCAAAGAAAGAAGAGATACCTGTAAAACAGAAGCCCCACTGTGTAGAAACTGAAGCCCAGCTTCAGCAGAATCGATGCCTCCAGTTGCTAAAATGGGAAATCCTGGGAGAGCACGGGCTATGGCAGACACTGCGCGGAGGGCGATGGGCCTGATAGCATTTCCTACAGAAAACCAGAACATTTTGTTAGCAATGTCAGAACAGACCCTGATGCAACTTGCACATCCCTCACAGTAGGAACATGAGGAACTAACATCTGAGGTGCAGAGGCTATATTCATTCATAAACTGAAACCAAGTGGGTTTCAAATGGTATCAATACTTGTAAAGCACTATGCATTTTGCTGAAATACAGAAAATGGCAGAAACATTTGGATGAACACTGCAAAGCTAGCTCAAACATTTTAGCTGTGCTCAAAACAAAGACTAACATGTCTGAGACAGAAAGCAATACTTTACCACACAGTACACTAGACAAAGAGATTTATGTTTCTACATGAAGAATCAGGTTGATTTTTTGAACATAGATAAACATGTTGTCCAAGTAAGAGTAAAAACCTCATTTATTTATGTCCAACTAAAAGTTGTTTAAAAGTACCATTTCACTGCACTTGAAATTTCATATTTTATTTGTTTCCCCTCTGGATGTTTGTAAATTCAGATAATCCTTTATGTAAGTCCCCTTTAACAATCAACATAATAGTCAAAAGAATAAACTATATTCATTTATGGTAGTATCTCCAAGACTGGGGCTTGCATTTCAAATGGTATATAGAGGTTGAGTCAGAAAACTCCCTGCTATATTTACAGGAACTATGATTAAAGTCCCAATACACTGTGTCTGCAATGTGTCTTTTTTGCTATGTTCTATTGGTGGTATGCAAGTATTTAAAATACAGATGCTGCTTATGAGATGATGGATAGACAGATAGCTGACACTTTCAGTTACCTTTTTTTTAGGCTAGTTGGGATTTCTGTAGAGAATATTAAAATTCCTACTTAATTTAATGAACCTTTAGGATAATTTGATGTCATCATTGGACAACAATACAGTACTGGAAGGGCAAGACACATCACCCCTAGAGGAACTGTCTGGCTGTGGCTGTCAGATCTTTCCCCCACCCCTCCCTTGGTACTGTATTAGGTAACAGCAACTAAACTTTCATGTGCATAAATGGACAGTCAAACCCAAGATGCACCATTGGTGTGTTTTCATGAAAACTAGAGCCTGAGTAATAAAAATTGGAAATCTCACTAAAACTGCTTTAAAGAATCTAAGACCACAACAGAAAATATCACAAAAAAGGAGCTGGAGTTGAGCAGGAACTTTCCATAGGACACTAATGAATATTTGCTGTCATTTGAGCTAGATCGGTTGTAACATGTTTGAAAAGAACAGAATGATTCTCCGAAAGAGGATGATTGTTAAGTGTCCAAAGAGCAAATATTTTGACAGAATTAATAGTCCAGTCTTAGAGAAATGCTTGAGGAAAAAAAAAAAAGAAAAATGGAAACCATGCTGTTTGGTCTGATGGGTTTATTTATAAAGCTTTTTGGAAGGCATACAGGCCAAAACACACCCTACACAGCCAAAACCATTGAAAATAATCTCATCAAAAAACAGTAGTTCATGAAATTCTTCAAATATCAGTGTTTGAAATTGAGGCTAGAAGTAAGCATCAGACTTGTTGTATTGCTTTCAGCCAATGACACAGCTGCTCCAGAATTTCACTGTGATGAGGTAGTTGTTTTTTTAGAAAGGTGAAACAATACAGGCACTAATAACTCCGAAATCATGTAGCTAGAGGGAAATTTCTTCCCAATCTGCTTGAGTTAAAACCTGACATCTGCCTTGAGGCATGAATGTTTATACTCTTTTAACCCCCATGTAACTTTTAGAATTTGCATTCAATCAGTTTTAAAGCCTTATAGACCCTTGACCTTAATAACAGCTTGTAGTAAAGAGCTACACAAGAAAATATTTTCAGAATATAATTGTTCCTTTCTTTAGTATTATTAAATTAGCCACCTTCTCACTTAAATGACTGTCTCTGTACAATGGCCAATAGAAGAAAAGGAGCAAATGTCAGTTTATTTAAGGTTTAAGCACAACAGGTAATCAGAAAGGTCTTCATTCAGCCCAAAGAAATCAAGCATGTGATTTCATGAAGTCTAGCAGAGATGGCAATGAGACTTAGAATTTATTATGGAACACAGGTACTTTTTAGTACTAGCTGAACTTGATATTCATAATATGAGTTATTACTTACATTTGGTGATTAGTAAATTAGTGATAAATTGGTATGATTGCAAAAGTATTCCATTCATTTATAATTCACTCAAATGAATTTAAAAACATTTCAGGAGTGCTTTTGATGAGAGTAAATAAATGGCTGTAATGACAATCAGAGGGTTGACTAAGGTGTCACCATTCATCCCAGCTTTTTTTTTTTTTAATTAGTCTACAGCATACAAAACAAGCACAACATAAGGTGTAGCCATTCTCCCATACATTTTTTGATCAACAGTTCAGAAGCTTCCCCCTCCATAACAAAAGCAGCTGGTCTGGAATACAATGTGATTTGCTTGTAATAGTGAAACAACCTTTCAGATTAAAGCAAAAAAAAAAAAAAGAAAACAAACAATAGTGATGCCAAGCTATTAAAATAGGCAATTAAAAAAAAAGAAAGCAAATGAACACTTGATTTGACCTACAGTCTCTATTTTCTTGCATTTTCGTATGAGTACCATAGGAAGGTAATAAATTCAATTATAGAGATCTGTGGAGAAGGAGTTTTTAAAAGGCTGAAATAAAGGAGATTTAATCCCAAACTTTAAAGGACCTGTAAGTAGTACTGCGAATTTGCAGAATGTTGTCTGATAAATCCTATGGTATTTAAGAAGCTGAGGTCCAAATCCAGCATGCATTTGAAAGACAGCTCACATACTAAAAGATAAGCATCTACCACCTACTTTGACATGTTGGGACCTGTAATTCCACTAGTTAAGCACCCGTAGCTGAGGAAACTGCTGATATGGTACTCTCTTGATAGAAGCATTACAGCTGCTACCAAATGCTAGATATGGCTATCATTTACCTTGCTGTAAAATAATGAGATTTAATAAACAAAGTCCATTTATCCAGATCTCAGGCACAGGAGTGAAATATAAAAATGAAAGACAGAGAAATACCTCATGAAGATGACATGCTACTCTGTGTTGAAAACTACTCTTCCAAATCTCATGAATCATGGAAAAATATTTGCTACTATACAAAGCTATAAATAGTGAAAAACTACATGATGTGAAAGTCCCTTAACTTTTTCTTGCCTTAAAACAAAGAGCTTTGGCTTTATTTTCTTTTTAATAAAAAGTCAGATTTTTCAGAATATCAGAGACTGCAGTCAAAGCAATCCAATAGGCAAAACACAACATGAAGGAGAAGCAGAACATACATCAATCAAACGCCTCTCCCAGATCAGCACAGGTAGGCAGAGCTGCCCTTGTCTACTGAGGATAGCAGTCTGATGATAAACTCATGAGAGACATTATATCTGCTTATTTGTTTGACTGTTTATTTTTCCTTTGGAAGTAAGAAACCCTTTACCAATGCCAGAAGACACATGTTTTATTATGACTTCATATGTCCTTGGAGTCCCCAGAGGACTCAGTCTTGTTAAACATCAAAAATGTTCACTATGTTGAGGCTTGAGAGCCAAACTTAATGTCTTCTTCAAGAAGCCTGGTTTTAAACTTCAGGCAACCCAGTAGCTTTAGAAGTTCCCAGCAGAAACAATTCAGATCATCTTGATCCCAGTGATCCACCAATGGGAGAAAAAAATAGTCTCAGAAATCTTGAATACTGGGCTACATTCTTCCTTGCAATACATTGGACCAGTGTGATAGTTTAGTAATAGTTCTCAACACATATATGCAGCAGCTCTCTAACTGGGGCCTTTGAGTAAAGATGATCCAGGTCCATGAAAAAACAGCTAACAGAACGGAAGTGAATCAATTCAGACTGATAATATGGAGCCTGAATCTTCAAACAATCCAAACAGTCTCAATGGTCTTTATCAAACTCTCCATCAACAAGAGAAACAGATTTTAAAGGAAAGCAAACTCTCATACATTTGGATAGCAAATCACCTAAAACCACATTTTGGTATCTATGGTTACTAGATGGAATAAAAATTAATTTGGATCATAATTCTCCCCATTCTGTGCATTGTAAAGTAAAATTATTTTTTAATTCACATTATATTATATTACACTGCAGTTCTTTACAAAATTAATATGAGATTTAAACCAACAAGTCTAAATATTACAAAAAACCCCCAGCTGATACATTATTTTTGATTAATAAATCACCACTAAAGTCTGTGCTGCTAAAAAAATATAAACACCCAAAATCCGAGCAACATCACCTTTCCTCCCTCTGTAGATACTCTCCTGGAAGAAAACTGACATGGTTATCTCCCTGACTGTTACAATTAATAAAGCTAATGACAAAAGAAGCCAATGACAGCAAACCCCAAACTTGGGTGAAAAGCACTACAGAAGGAAAATGATCTGGGAAAGTTCAGGCATTGTAGATGATCAATTCAATGCTTCAGGAAGTAACTAGGTAAGAAAGTTTGGGGATTCAGAAGAAAAAAACCAGAAAACCTAATTCTTTGTTAAGACATTTTCTGCATAATGTATATGCTGCCTAATACTGGTGATCAAAGTACTTTATATAACTGGTATTTGCAAACAGTCCAGGGAAACATGTAGGTTATACACAATCCACCTGCATAGCATTCCTTCTGATTGCAACTAGTCCACACGTTCTTTCTCTCTCCCACCTGTAGGTGGCCACCATAAGCTGCACTTATCAAATAACTCATTAGCAGGGTTTTCAATACTGTCATATCCAGATAATTAGCAATTTATTTAAATAACCAATTTCTGTGGAAATAATTGCCATGGAATGCCCTGAACCTACTTTTTATAAACTATAATAAAAGTGTTAAGATAATCCCTGACATTTGCAAATGCCATTAGTTCACCTTTCCTTTTGATAGTGCTATGGCATTATGTTTAAACAATTACCCGATAACGCGGCAGTTTAATGAAACAGTGTAGCAGACACATCCTTCAAAATGACCAGAGAACACATTTATATGCAGAAGAAAACTCAATGAACAGACGTGTTTAGAGAGAAAGACCATCCACAGCTGTTATGAGGTCTGCAAATGGGACACACAATGTTTGGAGCACTAAAAAATATAGGAAATTCCCAAAAACCAAGTGCAAGATGGACCTTGACACAGCTAAGTGGTGACAGCCCAGCACTTCTCAGGATCCAGAGATGACTCTTTTCACTGTTCCCTACCTATTCCCCTGCCTAGTCAGTTCTTCAGTCCATTATTATTCATTAACAACCATTTGCCAAAATCACTAGCAATAATGTACTAGTTATGCAGGCTCTGGCTATTTCCAAGCAAAACCTGTAGTTATTCACCTACCAAATGGAGCATTTGAGAGAATATTCCTTTTATGGGATGTCTCTGCATCAGTTAACCTACCTCTTCAAAGCAATGGCTTCCTTATGTTTCATTTGTAAGTTGTGAAGGGACATCAACGCTTCCAAATAAATGGCAAAGGTTCTGCTGACTGCAGAGAAGTCAGGACTTTGCCACAAGACTTTAGAATAAAGCTAATGATTCTGCAGATTTGAAACAATTTCTTCCTAAGTCGGCTGTAGCAGGCTCTTGAAACCATATCAACTGACGGCATTTTTCTTAGCGTATCATGGCTATCGTGCCAAACTGATAGTGTGTTAATAGTTTCTCTCATAACTATTGCCCACTTCCTTTTAATTTCAAAGCTTACTTCTCATGTGATTCCGTCTGGGATACCTACAGATTTGAGTCCCACCCTGTGACTGGAAAAGAGAGGCAATAATTTTGCTTCATATTTCCTTAAAAAAAAAATTAGTACTCAAACAGAAAAAAAGAGGTGGAACTTCCATAACCACAGAGAAAAATCAGTGTCTTTTTTTGGATTTATTTTTACCATTTTTGAATTAATATGAATGATTATTTATGTTCTTTCAGCTGAAAGTTCATAAAATCACCAGACTTCTCATTCAATAAATGTTTAGTAGTCATCAGAGACTTCTCTCAATTAAAAAAGGCTAGAATCAGAGTAAGAGAGAGGGAAAAATTAAATTTTTCTTATCTGTAAATATTATTTATCCAGGAAGACCTGGGGGAATTGTCACTCATATCAAACTTCAGTAGGAAAAATCAAGAGGACAGATACAAATTGTTTTGTGGGTGCTGCAAGAAGTGGTTAAATGTTTCCTAACAAAGCCATTCTCTCACTGAAAACTACAGATTCACCAAAAATCGATACTTCTGGTCATCAGCATGAAACCAAGCAAAGCATTTTCTGTTGCAATTTATCAAATGTTCATTATTTAATTTCACTCACGCTTTCTACTTTGGTTTGACTTGAAGCTGGAAACTGTCTGACAGCATGCTTTACATGTTCTTGGGTTGGCTCAGTGTGCCCTTTCCTTGCCTTAACTGCTTTGCTCTTGCTCCCCACTGTGACTCAGAGCCTGAGTCAGCTGCTCTGGAGCGGCAGAGCTGTGCACCCTGTGCTGCCGAAGGAGGTCTGGCACCGTTCCCACTGCACTCCTCCCCTGGCCACGACAAACCTTGCCTTTTACCAAGAGAGTGCTAGTGCTAATCTAATAAAACAAATAACAATACAACAGTAGTGAAAAGGTAATAAAGGTAGTGCTAATACCCAAGGTATGCTCCCAACATAATACAAGGGAAAAGACACACGAATAGGACCAGCATAACAGCCAAGCAACAGCCCATCTAAAAAATACGGCCCAGTTACCAGACAAGAACACTCCAGCCATCACAGAGGGGCAAAGGAGTTCCTGCCAATTCTGCTGGGCAATTCTTCCCCTCAAAAGATGTGAGTGCTTCACTTTATGACACAGTAGGTCTCATGGCCCATTTATTTTGATGCAGAGACAGAGGTGTTTAACCCAAACGGGTTAGTGGAAATGTTTCTGGCTATTTACACAGAAGCTTACAGATTTGTTCAAAGGCAGCCATGCCCCTGTCAGCCTCAGCAGCATTGCCTTTGTTTGAGCTGGTTTTAACTTCCATAACAACAACTACCATGATCAACATGACCCTGCTACCAGAATGTGTGTGTATGTCTACGTGTCTGTCCCAGTACCTGAGTACATAGATAATTCTAACCACAAAAAGGCAATTTAGTACATCTAAGAACACACTGGAAGACTAGTGAGTGGCTGCTGAGCAGGGGATAGAGGGTCCTATACTGTATTAAATAAAAAAAAGAGACTGAAAAATGCAGTACAACAACTTTTCACGTTATTTACAAAACCTGATGAATACCTTATGTTGTTTAATAACCACTTGCCTAAGAAGTTCATTACAGAAAGGGAAGCAGAACTTCTTGAAGTATAGCAAACTATAGTAACCAGGTCTAGATAACTAGAAAGCTCAATAAAGTATTTCTTTCTCCCTTTACACAACTCAAGTTCATCCTTGTCCTATTTTGAGGTTTATCTATTTTATTTTGCCCATCTATTTTATCTATCTCATCCCATTGCTATATCTAGCAATAAAGAATTTAAGGTACAAATATATTTAGATCTATTTATAGATACGTAAATATATTAAAGATACAATGTCACAAATACAAATTCTTGTGAAATGAATCATTCCACTTGAGTAGAAAACACTGTATTTGCCTGTACAGTAATGTCTACATACACATCTACCATCTTATTATTACATATCCATATAATCTGTGTGAGTATATATATATATACACGCACACTCAGTAGACGTATTTCCATATTCACATATACATAAAACAGTGGATGACACGTCCCCTGATAAAACCTGTTATTTCAACACTTCAAGTGAAAAGTGTTAAAATAAATGGCTCATCACACACAATGTGTTAAAATAAATGTTTATTTCAACACTGTGTGTATCATAGCCATTTATTTCAACACTTCCCATTTCTCAAGACTCACACAACCAAGAGTAGGAGAACTGATAGCTATACCTAAGGTAGCTGAAGCACATAGCCCTACTCTGCTTGCCATAGGATGAGTAGGAAGTTATTTGACACTTTTTTTCCTCCCAGCAATAAATAGAAACTACCTATCTTGACTGTTCATGGGGATCTGCATGTGTCTGTAAGTTGGTGGGCTGTATCATCATTTGGAAAGAAGGGCCATACCAGAGTCTGTTGAGATATTTAGAAAGCAAGCTGCTGCTACCAGAGTAGGGTTGGGAAAAGAAGCAAAACATGGGGGCTTTTGACAATTTCACTGCTATTTTGGAGTTTGGCACAAAAGCATCTGGGCAGACAAATATTCATGTGAACAAGAGCAAAAAGTAGAGCTGTTCATACTGAAGGCTGGATGGGATGTGATTTTTGCAGGGCCAGTTATAATCTGGTGACCAAATTATGAGTTAGAGAACATCTGGGTTCTCACTTTATCCTGCTGAAACAGTTTCTTGGAAGGATTCTTCAGCTCCCAAGACCTGCCTTATTGATTTTAATAGAGAATCTGAACGGTCTTTGGAGAAGCAGTTTTCCAACTTTAAGGTGGTCTCTAAAGTAAAAATATAGTCATTGGGAACTTCATGTTGGTGCATTTAGATTAGTGTCAGCATCTGAACTTGCTCCTACAAGACAAGCTCAGACATTACATTATATGCCAGTGTTAAGCTAGCATTAGTTTCTTTCTCTGCTTTATTTTGGGAGAAAAGCACAAGAAGCTCCCATTTTCCGGTAGTTCTCCTTGGAGCCAGAGGGCACTATGCCTTTACAGATCAGTCTCTAAGGGAGAGAGGCAGGATGAAGATGAAGAAATTTAAATAAGGCACAAAATAACAAAAACTCCACAGATCTTGAGTTCTCTCTGAGCAATATTTACTGCCAACTTCCCTGTAATGTTTTCTTACAGCTTTCCTGCTTTGAAAAACTTTAAAAGCATGATTAGAGATTGTCTAGGCCCTAACAAGACAGTGTGGCCTTAAGAAGATAAACAGTTGGTGGGAGTTCTCTTTTCTTTTTCTCGTACTTTTTCTTCCCTGAAATTGCAGATCTGTTTGCTAGTCTGGACAGAGCACAAACCCACAAAATAAACTAATGAAAGGTTAGTGAACACTTTGCAACCAGCATACCCTATCACAAGACTGTTTTGCACCCAGACAATGAAAAATTGAGCCCACAGTTTCATCAACTCACAAATAAATTCACTGCCTCGAGCCAAGCCACTGCACAGTGCTAGTTGCCTATATTCAAACATTTCTCTTCCTGTAAAATTATCTTCTCCTCTTGTCACCTTTGGCAGATAAAACACTAAAATCATTTTGTAGCAGAATAGCCTACAATGCAATGAAAGTTTTCCAGAAAAAAACCACAATGTTTTCACCATTTCACTTTCTTCAGATGTGATTAGTTCCAGAAAGAGGAGGTATCATCACTCCTTTGAAGGCACCGTATGTTATAAGATTGGTCCTCAGAAGTTGGCAACACATAATAAAAGTGCTTTTATTCCTAAATATCAACCAGTTTCAAGAATAACAGTTGCTCACAGAGCGGTAATAATGGAAATATTCAGCTCATAAGTACTGTAGACATTAAAACACTGTATTACAGACATGCAGTGCACATTACGCAAGAACACTTTCTTATAATTACGGTTTCATAGGTGTATAAGTTTCTAAATATTTAGTTCTCTATACTCTGTATTTTTTAGGATAGATATTAGAAAAAGGTTCTTCACCCGGTGAGTGGCTGGGCACTGGAACAGGCTCCCCAGGGCAGTGGAACAGCACCAAGCCTGCCAGAGTTCAAGAAGCATTTGAGTGATATTCTCAGGCACATGGTGTGACCATCTTGCAGATGGTCCTTTGCAGGGCTAAGGGTTGGACTCAATGATTCTTGTGGATCCTGTACAGCTCAGCATATTCTCTGATTCTGTGATTTTTGTAATGAAATTTACATGATAATCCTTAGATTTCCATAAATGAAAAGAGCCCTCCCACTCCAACAGAGGTGATACCTTGGCTTTAGCTGAGGCCTTAACTGCGCGCGGATGACAATTTTAAAGAAAAGCTTTTTCTTCTTTTCCTTCTTTTTAATAACTTTCACCAATACAGGAAATTTCATGCCATTTATTTAGCTGAGAATGTACAGAAAGCTGAAGAGTTGGTGCCTTAATGGAAAGCAAAACAATAGCTTTTCCATACTGTGTAAACTATTTGTGGCATAGAGGAAACACGAACCTTATTTGTGGAGACCTTTACTAGCATTGGATATATAATTGAGAGTTGGTAATTAAAATATGGTTATATCAGTCCTGCTTGTGACCAGTCACACAACTCAGTGCTGATTTCAAGAAGAAATTATACACCCATATCATAATTCTGTTTTCTGCATTAATAAAAAATAACAGCATTAATAGCCCTAAATAATAATTTGTTTGATGGATTCAGAGCAACATAAGGGGATGCAAGGGAATTTAGTGCATTGCTCTGTCAGATCACTTTAATTGTTATCCAATGAGGGCAACGCAGAGGGTGAGTAAGTGACTTAATTTATGTACTTACTCATCCCCTTAGCTTCCACTGAAGAAAAATGGTATCAGCACAACTCCTAAACTGCATTTGTTGGTCTTCAGTGATCAAAGTAAAGGCCAATTAACAGAAAGCCAGGGGCTCGCAAAGTATTTGTTGATTTTAAAATACTGTTCAGAACACACACTGCTGCTGCTAAACACACATCAGCAGTATTTGGCACTTAGACAGTGCCTTCCTAGGAGAGGATAACCAAATGCTCTACAAAGGTATAATATTCTTCTCTCCCAGAAGAAAAAAGAGTGCAAGTGGAGGCCTGGATATCTGTGTCAAGAGAGTAATTCCACCTGAGCAGAAGAGGCAAGAGTTGGCCCTCCTGGTCACAAATCCCTCGTCTCTTGTCCCAGAATGTCCTATTACCCATTTCTCTAAAACTGTTCGTAATTTAAAGGATACCTTTAAAAGTATGCTTTGTAAAACAACTCAAGCAGTCTCCTCTTAGAAGTAAATTACATACTAATGTCCCAAGCACCTTATTTGGTGTGTTTCCATGGATGAATTGTTATGCCCATTCACACCACAGTCTCAAGCATGGGAATATGGGTGTTCACAGAAGCATACAGGACTGTTGTTGACTGTTGCTATCACCTACAAAGGAATTATGTTCTCCTTCCTTCCTGCTTCTCTCTAATCTAAAATAAAACATACTGAGAGAATTGATTCACACTGGGGGCAGTATCTTTGGGAAAAGTGGTTTGCTTCCTTGTTTTTCTTGGTCATGCAGAATTATTAGAAATTCTGAAGGTTATTTTACTCAGTCAATGTACATATGAAAATGAAGATACCCAATTTGCATGAGCCATCACTGACATAATACTGTGTATGGAAAACTCAAAGAGGAAGACTCACAAAAGCATAAATGTTCCATATGAAACTCTAGCACATCTGTTCAGCACTGAAAAGCCAGCATTTAAGTTCAAAGCGCTAGAGAGCCGAGACAAGTGCCATTTTTGGAATCAAAACAAATGCTGGTAATTTAAGAAAATACTATGAAGCACACAAAGGCTGTACAATGCCATATGTTGCACAATGCATCTGGTAATCAATTTAGTGTATACGCCAAATTTACTAGAATCCCAAATAGGCTTACGTTCTTTACTCAGAACTTCAAAAAGTAAACTGCAAGCATTATAAACACAGTGCACCTACAATTAGTAAAGAAGTGGATTTTTCTTTTTACCTACAGAACACAAATAAAAATTAATATCCTAAATTACTTCCCATAATGAATACATGCCCAAACTTCACTTTTGATCAATAGCTTTCATAGACTCACAGTTTTAGGACATGATATATTTTACAGTTTAAAAGATAAATGTGATTTTAAAATTATTTTATACTCAATGTTTACTCCTGGCTTGTAGGTTTCAAATCATGAAGGTTTTATGCTGTCATGTGTAATTCTATACACAATACACTACTGAAGATGTCATCAAACATAGATGTACGACCAACCTTGCATGTTCTGTAGTCCTAAATCAAATATGAATCCACAGTTACAGTATTAAAAATACAGCAGAAATCCCTAATTCAAGTGGACAGTATCACCTATAAAGACAAAATAAATGGTGTAGGATAATAGTTTTCAGACTTGGGTTACCGTGTCAATGCAGAGACTTGAGCTGTGCTAACTCACCAAGCTTGATCTTGCTTGCCAAAGCATGCTTGTCAATATTTAGCTTCCAGGGAGCATGTCATGAATCTTCACAAAAACTAGCATAAATACAAAATATTATAGCAGCTGCTGTGATCCTTTTTCTAACACTGAGATTAAATTGCTGAAATTTGTTTTGAGCTTTTTACACCAGAAGATGTGTGTCATATACCTACTGTAACAAGAATATGAGAAACAGCATTAAGGGATTGCAATGCTGTTATTAGGGCTTATTAAAACACAGGAAAACACCAGATGCTTTACATCAACTGATTGGAAGTTATTTTAATGTCAAGCTTAAAAATATCACTTTCTCCTGTGACATTAGATTACAAAATGGACTGGGACAAAATAATATACACCCCTGCTTTCAAAAAGAGAAATCTTGGCTGCACCACTAAAATCTGCATCATTTACTTGCCTAACCACTGGAATTTCAGCACAAAATGTAGGCACACACTGTCCTAGGCATTTAACACTAGTACCTATGTAATGAATACACTAACCTCCAATTTCTGATGCAGTCAATGGAGCGAGAGAGGAAGTCACCTCTGAGAATGCCTGACTTCTTACAGTGATGAGGTAGAAGCTTAGAGTCCCCTAGTGAAGTGCCTGACCCTCAGCTGTACTTGGTTAGCACATCTGCTCACATCTACTGTATGCATCTTAGCATGCCCTTGGCCTCTCTGGGGACAGCCCCAGAGGAATCTCGGACACAGACGTACTGTGGTAGTAACGGCAGCTCAGGAGGGCAATGCAGGTAGCTTTAGCAGAAGAGAGCACCACTGCTGCCCACCTTCTGTGCCCAGCAAGCCTTCACATCAGTGAGTCTCATTTGTAAGAAAGAGAAAGAAATAGAAAAGGACCTTGGAAATAGCATTAGAAAAAGTCTAAGTTTGGAAAAGAGAGTGTAAGAGTGACAATTTTTTTTTTTAAAGACCCTTTTACCACTCCACACTATCTGACTTTTAACAGTAAGCAAAGGATGTCCTCAGAGCTGTAAATAGTAAGCTGAAAAAAAAGAAACACATCAGAAAGAAATCTGTGTGCCAGTCCCATGTAGGAAAGAACTTCATCCTAAAATTCCCCTCAACAAGATGGATCAAGTCTTCGGGTGACTTCCCTACCTTTGGCAGGGTTTACCTCCTCTCTGGATACCTGCTAAGAACTGATCCTCTAGAGTGTTTTTATAAACAACAAAGATGCAAGCAATCTCTCCATTATACCAATAAACCAGAATGTACCACACAGCACACTTCTCCAAAATATTTCTTGAGGAAAACAAGTTGCCACCAGATCCTCTTTGGAGGTCTGAATTCTTCAAATCCCACCTTCAGTAAGTTCGGAAGAAGCTGCTCAATTTATACCAAAAAACCCCAGATTGTTAAAAGCCTTATTTGGCAATACCTTCTCTGCAAGTTCTTTTGATGCACACAGTTTATCAGGGCCTGGAATGAGAAGATTTCTCTGAGTATTCATTGTTAAAAGCTAAGCAGCTCTTGAGTGGGTATATATGCAAAAATTGGTGAAAATATTACCAAGTTTGGGGTATTCAAATAGATGGGCTGCTGACATGGCCTTAACAGTGTAAGCACAGTGATAACTGACATGAAGTAAGAGGAGCTCAGCCCAGCCAAAATATGGACCGGAGTAACCATATATTCCTTTGAAAACGAACAGGTCACTCAATAGGACTATGAAACATATATGAATGGACAGACACAACCGTAACACAGTTAACTGTGTCCTCATTGACATGCCTGCTTGCAGAAACCCCCTCAGCTTTCTCCTTATTTTGAGCTGCCAGTAAGAAAGTTCTTCACAGTATCAGTCTCACCTCAGTGCTGAGTCAAGTGTGGTACCACATATTCTATGGACAGACCTCATGTCATCAAAAACACTCTCTCTATATATTTGCAATATATTTCTCATTCTGAAACAGTGGGACACTGTGCTCAACAGTTCTCCTTTGGCTCTCACTTAACCCAAATAACAGTGGTTCAATCCCTGACTACGAGTGTCTTTCGGGATTTAAACAGAACTTAGTAAAGGGGGTTATACAGTGCATGTTAATAGGGCAGACAATTTCAATTACCCAACAATGCAGAAAGTGCAAATTGATCATAAATTGGAAAACTAAATTCCTACAGCAGGTTCCCTGAAAGATTTTGTAGGATCTGTTTGTACATCCTGTGTGTGAGCAGGAGCAGGACATTTGTATAGCTCATTCTATACAATGGTGTGCTTGCATGAAAAGGCACACTAAAATGCAGATCCCTTAGCTGACTACTATATATTAGATGCATTCTTTTGAAAGATAAAAAAATATTCTGATGGTTGTGAAGTACTTTTAAAAATGCTTCTGGCAATAATTCACCAGGGATGATGTGATGCCCAGTGAAACACAAACCCAGGATCTACCCAGTTAAACAAATCTGCTCTGTTTTGTCTTCTGTATTTTATGTGTGAAGTTGGCATTAGGATTTATTCCTTATTTAAGCAGGATACTAAAAAATACAGAATGTTAGCAGGATTTAGGTGAATAAAGATGTATTCCCTATGGGTTCATAATAAATCACAGCTAACCAGTGGTAGAATTTTCAAAGGCTATTCCTACATGGAAGTGGAACAGCAGTAGTAATGGTGTAAGTACATCCTTTTGGTGCTGCAAGGTGTAAACCAATGCCTTGGGTTTAAAGTTGTTCCAAGTATTATTTTTTTTTCTAAACCCTCATATCTGATTGTCAAAATATCCTGCAACAGGATTAATCCCAGCAAGCACACTTTCATGTAATTTGAACTCTCTTCAAGCCACTTTTTGACCCATTTCTAGAACTCATCAATCTAGTGTTTTGTAGGTAGTGAGAATGATAAGAGCCCCAACATCCTCAGAAAGATGCCTAAACCATTACAGCTACCAAAGCTACTGAACCAGATGAAGGAGCTAGCACGCAATACACAAGTTGGTGTGTTTTGTCAGCAGTGGTAATATCCCCATAGTGATGACAGAAAACAGTAGTTAGTTGGCCTATCCTGCAAGCACAGCTGTCCCACAGAGAGAAGGAAGAACAGGAGGAAGCTCCAGGCTAGTAAATGTTACATAAGAAGTAATTTTTGTATTTATTTGTTAGCTCATATTTTGATGTGTAAATGTGTTGCAATTTTTTTTCAAAAATGTAAAAACATATTTCTACAGGTAAGATGAGATTATGCCCTCCACTGAATATAGATGGGCTCTACAGACAATATATACCACTTGGTGACCAGAGCAAATCAATATGCAAAGTAAGATATAGAAAAGAAGAAATATGCTTAAGACTTACCAGGTCAAACTCAGGAGTTTTAACCTCTGCTGATAAAATTGTTAACCAGAATTGTTTACAAACTATGCCAGATTCTTGGGTTTTTTTGGGAGAATTATATTTAGAACTTCTGCTCTGAGTGACAAGTACAGTTCATAATTTCCACAGAAGACAGTTGCCTCATTGATCGCTCTCAAGTACCACTCGTACCACAAGCCCTACTGTTGATTCGGGTACGGAATAACAAGTCAGCAGGAAGGATAATTATGGGCCATGAATGATCAACAACGGGGAGCTTGTAACACTGACATGTATTCACAAGAATTGGGACCGTATTTCCTTTGTCAGGCCTTTCCTCTGCGCTTATCCACTTGGCCCAACTCTAACTTGAGCGATCGCCAGAGACTGGTCAGTGACAGGGTGACCCTTCTAACCAGTCACTGAGCAGCTGCTGGGATACAATAAGGCACACAGTTCTCACAGTTCAGAAACACTTTTGTAGTGAGTAACAGCTTTTCAGTTGTATGAAAGGCTGGAGAGTTATACTGCATGTCACCACAGTCTCTAGACCCCATTACAGCTGCATTTCAAAGTCAAAAGACATTTGACTTCCCCATGATTATCCAGGGAGAAAGGTGAGCAAAATCAGATTGTGAGAGCTGCTGAGACTTAATGGAAAACAAACCTAGCAGTAAACTTCACCACAGTTTATCTCGATTTTTATTATTTTAATTAATGTCTATTTGAAATTCTTGATAGTATTTTCATTCCTGTGTTAGAATAAACTGAAAAGCTCTTAAATGCCAAGTACTTCTCAAATAAATAATTTATAAGATAATTGAAGTAGTTATATTTAAATGTCCTCCAAAATTAATTGTAGTAATTTTCTTATGACAGAAATATATCGGTTTTCAACACAATAATCTCCAAAAGACATGACACAAAAATATTCTGAGATTTTTTTTGTGAGCATTTGCTTAAAATTAGAAGAGGTGACCATAAGAGAAAGAGATACCTTTTCCTGCAGACCTGACAGACACAGGAAGACAATCAACTAATGCTGACAAAGACAACACCAATGGGTTCAATCTTGCTGATATTACCAGAAGGAAAAATTTTCCGTTCTTGACTGACTTACATCTCCTTATCAGGTCATACTTTGCCTGTGGTACATTGAGCTACACCCATTACTGTAAGCAGGTTTAAATAGGAGCCCCTGCTCCACCAAACTGCTTTAAAATGTTCTGACATATCTTTTGCCTTCTAGATTCATTTTCATTTTTTGTTAATCAGACCATGGCCCCAAGATGCTAACTATGAGAGCACTCACTACTTAATAGTGTTAAGCCATACCATTACATGAAGAGATTTCCCATTTTATCTACCTGCACCCAGAATAAAACTGCACATTCTTTCACTCATGCTTGGGCAACCTAGGCCACAATCATCCTCTCTTATTTTTACCATATCATGTCTGAGAAGAATTTATGATTTTATCTGAATCACCTTCTGGCACGCGCCTTTGGTTGCCATGACTTAGACTAGATAGCCTAGCAGTTATCTATTTATTAAAAAAACCCCAGTCATCTGTGAAATTAATTATTTCAACGGTACATATTCTATACGAGCTTTGATGTAAACAGTAAATTCAGAGTGTTCGACAGCAGAAGTTTAGAGATTAACCCAATTACAGGCTACTAAAACAGGAGAATATAGCTGATTGCATTTCTAAAACCCTGCACAGACCAGCAACAGTTAATGATGATTTGATGGTTTTCTACGACTTTGGGACAAATACTTGGCTTTTAGTCTGAGAGCAATGCTGGACATTTCTGTCTGATGCTTGGGGGATTCAGCCAACTAACAGATACATTTGGTGAAGAATCTCATTCTAGTCATGCCCTCCCTTCCTAATTTCCCTTTTCACTGTTTTGTCGTCTTTGCCTGTTCCTCAGGGAACCGAGTGATTGATAGCCTAATCCAATGACTGTATTACAGCTGCCTCAACTTGGACTCTTTTCCTTATCATTAGCAGTTAGCCTATGGTTAAATTCACAGCTCACTGCTTGGTACAGCCCCTGAGATTTAAGGGTCTGGCCTTTAGAAAATATTTAACATAAAATTGAAATCTTGACATACTGAGAATTCAGTTCTCTGCAAGGCTTCTTTAATTAATCCAATGTACTGTACCATTGTTCTATATGAGGCTCTGACATGGTGAACTGTTACTGAAGCTCACAGAGATGTGTAATTCTAAATTAAACACTCACTTACATGTACCTACACTGCAATTGTTTCCCAAGTACATGTGCATGAATGTGAAAATTTAAATCCAATCTGTAACAATAATAAACCACAAACCAATTACACTTAAAGAGTAAAGACTTTTCATTCATTTCAAGCTTGGAATGATCTTTTTCAAAGTAAGAGGAGGTGAAAACACAGCTTTGTTCAAATGCTCTGTGTCAAGACTCCTCCTTCATTCTTTTACCAGGACTCATTTAATCTTTGATGAATGAAATCAATTATGATCATTTTTAATTGACTACAAAAGGCACCTGTGCTAAAAGTGTAAAGTATTTTCTTTGTGGGAATGAAATCAGCTAAAAAATATTAAAAGTGGAGAAAATATGCTTAGTTCCCTGACCTTATCTGGAAAATAATACTTATTTTTAAATAGCTATGGGAAGGACATAGACCTTGATCTATGCTGTAAACCTTTGCCCTGCTTCCAGTCAGTCGATGAGCTGCAAGCTTCTATGAAAATGGCAGCTGAGTCCCAGATGAAAAATTATGCATCTCATAAACTGCTATTCTGCTGAAATGTCAAGCTATGGCAGGGCTGTACCTCAAACTCAGCACTTGGCATTTTCCTTCTGTCTGCTTTGTTGCCATGAAGCAAACATGAACAGTGAGGATTTGTGTAGGGCAGGTAGCAGGCGAGCTCCCTGTCAAAAATCTATTATTAGGGCTCTGATCTCTCCTGCACAGACCAGTGACGGCAGTACACTAAGAGAAATCAGACTGCTGCAAGGACACGATGGAAAACAGAGGACTCTTTGTGAATCCTGACATAATATATGCAAATAAGGGCTTTTAATGGCTGAGCTACATTGAACAGGAATAATAAAACAAAATTAAAATTGTACTATGGCATATATTTGTTTTTCACCCCTTTCCACACTGTTTTATAAATATATGTTAATGTAAATAGTCTTTAACTCTCAGTAAATATTTATACTAAACAGAAGTGCCTATGCATACATACATTTTGTTTTGTTTCCGGTGATGGGTTGCTTTTCATTCATTTCTATTGACCAAAATCCACACTGCACTGTCACTGATAGAACTGTGATTAGGAAAGTGAATGCTCTTGGTTGTTTTTTTCACTTTTAATGATGTGTCACAGAATTAAAATTAAAAGGCAGCCCTTATTATTATAACTGAAACTTTTTCAATATAATTCATGCATTTCAGATTAGAATATATGCCTCTATTAATAATGTCAATATACATTTTAATTTAATGAATTTAGTACCAAAAAACATTCCCTCAAACATCACAATTACTGTTGGACAGTGGTATTTTCAGTAAAAACACACAGCTCCACCAACTTACTTCAAAAGTAACTAAAATTATCTGCCTCGGCGGGTTTCCAGCAATTCTACATTCCTGAATTTAATGACTAAATCAGCTATTTAGATATATTCCTTCTGACATCCCTTGTGGGCAGCTATGAAGTTATAACACACAGATTTCTGAGTCTCTCTTTTTCTAGAAAACATACAAACACACATTCTCAATCATGCTGTACAATATATTTGTGCAAATAATGCCAAAATACTACAGAATGTAATAATTGGACAAAGCAATAACAGCAAATAGACATGAGGTATTTGAACTGCTACTGTAAAATACTGCAAGATTTTTGCAACAAAGCATTAAAGGAATACACAGTGAGTGCACCATAGAGAGATTTGCTTTTAACCTAAGTTTTTTGCTAAGTCCAGTGTATGCTTTTACAAATTTATCCCCTAAGGATTTGGCTTCCAGACAAAAACAAAGAAACAAACAGATGACAAAGAACAAAAAACCATGGAAATTCAAACAGAAGCCCTGCTCTATTTTGCCTGCAATAGATATCTTATTGTGCTGCAATGTGATGTGTTTTATAAAACACATCTGGAATATGGAAGCACAGTATGAAAGCTCACAAAAAAACCTTTTTTTTTAATTTTAAAATACATTTAAAGGAAAGAAATCTTAGGGAAGCATGCAGCTGCTGACAGTATATTAATATTTCTCTGGGAAACCTGGCATCTTATTCTGGTATCTATAGAATACGCATTTTCACAATAATTTATACAAACTAAAATATATCTTTTAGAGCCAGAGGTCACTATTCCCTGTGAGGAAAAAAACCACAGCATTAGCTTCTTATTAAGAAACAAATACTCTGCATTACATGTGTATAGGTAGAACTCAGGATAAAATCTCATGTGTACTACATTCTCAGACTTGAAAAATTGCTAGATCCATTGTAAAAGCTTCTTAATGGAAATCAAACTATGTCTCTAATCCTGCAAACACATATGATAGTTTGGAAAACATATCTTAATTTTAGTATTTTTCTTTCATCATAAGGGCTTATTTCCTTAACCATATTTTGTAGACTTCATTAGGACATTTCCACTTTTTGAGTAATGGGCAGTTCCTGTAAATTTATTTAAAAAAGAGATGAAGACTGGGATCCTGTAAGCACAATGTTCTCTCGGGTAACGGGGCCAAAGGAGTCCGCAGGGCTACCATAGCCCTTGGGCTCATCTGAGGCTTCATAGTGCCAATTGGAAATTACTTTTCTTTAGAAAACAACAATTTGTCAAAATTAGTGAAATTTTTCTTGCGAATAATTTTTGGCACCAAGATCGAGGTAAAATGAGAAGAAAAACCTGAAATATTTTACCATGCTAAATAGTAAGAGGGTAAACTTGGAATCCAGGGGACTGAGCAGGGACCTGGGCTCACACCTGGGATTTAAACCTGGCTCTCACAGGTCAGGCTCATGTGCAGGTCAGCAGGCTGTGCTAGTATGAGTGTGTATCCTGTGAGAGCTGTTTCTGTTTGTATTAATAATTCAATATTTGCAAGGAAGTGGAGAAGAGAGAGAGACTAATCCTACAGTCTAGTGGTCAGACATCCACCTGGGATACTGGGATCCTTCCCTGTCAAAACCACCCAAGAAACAGGAGGGTAGGACAGAGGAAAGAGTGATGCCTCTTGCAGCTTAGCAACTGTCAGCTGATCAAGGAAGGTCACTGCCTGAGCACTGGCTGGCAAGAAAACACCAATTGTGACAACTTGAAATTAAATGGGGGTTTCAAAGTAATCTCATTAAGTCTCTCCTTCTTTGAAAGAATTTTTAAAAAATATTTTAAAAAACCAGAGACATAAGTCTATTTTTAAAATATCTCAGGATTTGGCAATGATGTTAATAAACTTTTTTATTATTATTACTTTTATGAACACAAGACAAACCATAAGAAACTACCTGTAATTTAGTAATTTAAAGGGAATTATAAAAAAAAATTCTGCTTCAATGTCTTTCTTATCTAGAAAAATGAAGGACAAACTTCCTGCATAGAGTTGCTTCTGCATGAGGCAGACAAGAAGAGGAGGGATGAGGAGGCCAAGGGGAAATTTTATATGGAATATATTTTTTCAGTACGTGGCCAGGTAGGAGCACAATTCTGAACCCTGGAGGACAGCAAAGCCTGTAAGTCAAAATGTCAGGTTGCTGCTAGGCCAGGGCATTAACACATCTTCATTATCTGCTTTGTCAGAAACCTTTATCAAACTCAGAGGAGTTTGCACTCACCTGGAGAAGAAAACCTGCACTGTACTATGAAACGTGTGGACACAGTGAATTTAAAAACTCCTGAAGAACGTCGGTCCTTTAAGAGACCAGCTTCCTTCTACATGACCCAGGCCAGCGGACAGAGACAGGGGCTGGCCTGTGGCCTCATCTCGGGGTGTGAGGGGCTGTGTTCTGGGCTGGGGTGGCTCATCTCCAGTGTCTGGGGGCCACCTCCTCATGCACACCGCACCTCCACCCTGGCTCTTGGGAGCAAAGGGAAAGGCAGACAGCCGGGACAGGGCACGTTTCTCTATGCAACACCAAGGAAGGAAAGTGTCCCTGCTGCAGTTTCGGATTTTTGGTCTCTGAAGCACAAGCACCCTTCCAGACAGAACACCCTTATAACTGGCAGGCAATGCTGCTGGGGGTAGAGAGAGTTTCCTATGATTTATGTGCAAAAAGGAAGGGAAAAAGATAAGCAAGTTCAGACTGATCTAAAATCCAGTTTAACCCAGCACTCCAGAAATATTCCATTGCAAGCAACTCCATTCCAGCTGAACAATGCTGGGTCACCACTGCTGAGCCAAGGTACGTTTCACACCTCACCAGCACACCTGACTAAGGGGACCCTGTGCTGAGACTTCCACAGGGCTGAGGCCAGCTCCCACCTCACCCACCCATGGTCACACAGCACTGTGAGTGCGGCACCCTGCAGGTCAGGGGCTCCTGCCTCACTCACTGTACCTCTGTGCCATGTGAGCATCACCGCTAGTCCAGAATCTGTGCACATGGAAAAATCCAGAAAGCCCAACCCAGCTTGGCTATGCGCTGTATCTGCTCTAGGTTTGTGCATGACAGAACACAATAAACCAGCTGTGCTTTGGTAAAACACACTGAAAATGAACTAGACATTGTTTCTATAATAGTGTTGACTTTCACTTAAAAATGAATTCTCTCTTGAGAGGCATTATTTGAAAAAAACAACAAAAACTTACTGACTCTATCAGATAATAAAATAAAACAAGAAGTTTATGCACATCAAAATAGAAACCCAATACATTACGCTACGAAGCGTCTTTCATGCCAAGACCACAGAGCACTTCCCAACAAGCCTGTAGGCATGTAAGTGGTGTTACTGCCATTCCACAGACAGGAAATAAAGCACGGAAAGGTCAAGTGTCTGGCTGCAGGCCACACGTCTCAGCCGTAGCACGGCTGGGAACAGAAGTACGGCCACTCTGCCCCTTGCTCTGATGAGATGACACGCTCTCCCAAGTTTTGTAAGCATGCTAGCTCTCTTGATTTAAAATAGCTTTCCTACTTTTGTAGATTTGTATACTGCTATAACTGGCCACTGAGCAAAACGTACTATAACATGCTGCCAAGCCAACTGACTTTATTGGCTCTGTGGCTTTCTTTTGTGCAAGGAGTTGTGTGATTGGGACCTAGTGATGACGACTAAGCAAGAAACGTTTATATATTTGTCTGTTACATTATGCTCTTTCAAAACATAGTAAATTGACAGCACTTCCAGCGTTTTTCATATTTTTTAAATAACCAGATTTGCGTTACAGGTAATGGTGCGTTCTAAAATGTCATTTTCTCTCTCCTCTCACACATGTAAAACTTCAGGAAAAAATAAATTCATAGATACACACACACATATATATAAATAAAATAAAGAACTTTTCTTCAGGTCTACTTAGTATTATAAACCAGAGAAATGCTGGTACATCCTCACAGCTGAGCATGCAGGTGCCACTGTAATTTACACTGCATATGTGTTTCAAATTCGTGACATAAGAGACACACTTTTCATAATGCAGTCATTTTATAGATTTTATTAGGCAGACTTATGGTAGGAAGGAATATTCAGAAATTGCAACTTAAATGAGAAAATGTGAATGGTGTTACTTATATAAAATACTACTGCAATAGTTCTTTTATTAATTTTTAATGCACAGCACCCACTGTGACCTCCTTTATTCTTTTCCTGTCAACATGGCAGGCTAGAGAAATTGAAATGGGCTGTAGCTGTTCTCTTCTTGTTCCCCTCTTCCTACAATTTTGCATAATATTAAAATATAACATCTTATTGGACTGTCACTGTGAAATAATCATTATGCGACAGGCATAATGATTTTTTCTGATTGTTATCTCTTTCTTACTTTTCAGCATTCTCTAAAAAATTTCAAATTCCATGTAGCCATCTAAGGCAATAACACAATTTGCCACTGAATACACTCATCTGAATTAAAGTTTGTTTAAAAGTTACCTTTTGCTACATTTCTTATGGTTCTCAAAGGGTAACACCAGTCACATAAAATAAAGAACCTTTTTGCCTGTCCAGTCTCCTCCAATTATGTTTTTGGAGTGAGGTAGGAGATGGGTCTGATAGAATAGCATTTGACTCAATCAGGAGGACGCTACTACTTCTGTTATGTATATTTACTGCTACCTCTATCACCAAGGAGACTAATCTCCACACCAGTAAAGTCAAGAAGCTCACAGCATTGTCTTTGCAGGGCCAAGTTCGTGTTGTCACAGCAACAGAGCGCACAGGGTCAATAGATTAATACATTAGTGTGCACAGGCACTGAACTGGAGTGTAAAAGTTTTGCTGCTGGTTTGAAAATTAAACTGTGAAGCAGGACTTAAAAGTATGGCCTACACAAGGTATTCTTGTATATCTTGAGGAATAGGCTACAAAAATATGCATATATTTGCATAATACTGTCTATCATTTTTACCACAGTGTGAAGAGGAGGAAATAACATCCCTGGAAGAGGTGCACTCAGTGGGAAGGAGGGAGAAAGGCTGAAGATCAGGCTATGAAACATATACTGCATTTGGATTGTTGATATTTCCCCCTGCGATGCCCTTTCATTAGCCTCTGTCTAACATGGGGCCTGACAATTGTGACAGGATGAAAAATTTGAGGAAAAGCGAGGGTCGCGAGGGAAGAGATTTCCTTCCCTCTCCAGTGACCCTATCACAGTATTCTGATGCAGTGCTTTACCATTAAGGAAAGGGCAACCCAAGAGCCTTCACACTTAATCTGTTCCATCTGTCATGACTTAGAAACACTGACCAGCAGTGAGCTTTAAGGACTCGGTGCGACTGCAGACATGATATTCTAGCCCACTACAAGGACCTCCTGATGTTTTGAAAGCCTCCAAGGAAGTACCACGCATCAAAAAGGGCAACACCTACCTGACATCCCACCATATGTGGTCCTCAGTCCTCTACCAACTGCTGGCCAAGGTGTGCTGTCTGCTTTCAGTCCCATCAGTCCTGACACAGTGTTGGTGGCTGTAACACCATCTGCGCCACCTGTGAAAGAAAAGGTCAGTCACTTTTTGTTAAATCATGTGTATAAAAACAAGAGAGGAAAAAATACAAGAGAAAACCTGTGAAACTCTGAAATAACTAGGAATTCAAATAAAGAGCTGAAGGGCAAAAGCAACAAACTGCAAGCAGATGCGCAAAAAGGTCCTTAAGACCAATCCTGGGCTGATAAATTTAGCATTAGCTTCGAGGCAGGCTGTATTAGTTGAAAGAGCTGTAAGGGCTGTAAGACAGCATGTGCAAAACACTGGGGCTGACAGATACATCTCTGCCCTTCAGCTGTGTGGGCCAGAACTTGTTAGAGTGGTTGTTCATGACCTGAGGGTACCCCAGGACAGGGGCCACCTCCTGCAAGCTTCTGAGCAGCAAGACAGTGTGACACAGAAACAATGACCACAGTTCTAAGTGACAGATTAATGCACCTACTTGCAAATTTACTTCCTCTCATGTTGTACTTTAAGCTCTAAAGAAAAAAAAAAACCAGCTTCAAATGGTGTATTTTTGTTTTCTCAGGACACACATGTAATTTTTACTACTAAATACAGGAATAGGGGAATTAACAGTGGTATGGTAAACATAAATATGACAGAAGTAAGAGCGTGCAGGCAAAGACATACAAACATATACAATTTATTGTTAACAGTCTACCATGGTTCTCTTCACATATTGCTATATTTTAGATGCATGGACCTTTGATCGTTGTGCTTATTCTATATAGATCAAACAAACTATTTTCATATTAGTTTCTGTTATTCCAGTAACACTCCTATCATATCCCATCCAGTAAATTCGTAAATCTGCACAGCTTGTGCACTGGAGTCACTCACCTTCCTGCGCAGCCGTTGCAATATTCACAATATCAGTGACATTTGGGGTCAGCTTGGCAAAGAAAGGAATTTGAACAGCTTGTCTAACCCAGCGACAGATGTTCCGTACCAGCTCTGGATCCTGTTCAAATAGGTCAGATAAATACAGAACATAATTAAAAGTAATATGAACAAAAGGTATATCAAGGAAATAGAAAACTTTGCTATAAGTGGCTATACGGCAATTTTGTGAAATTGCACATCAGAACTGAACCTTGTCTCATTACTTAACTTATTTCAGACACATCGAATAACTGCAAATCCAATACAGAAAGGTTAGTGCATGAGAAAAAAATCAATTTTTTTTCAAAAAGACAAAAATATCACAAAACATTCCCTTCCCAGAGAGAGGAAAACACTATTTTGGATGACAGAGATTTTCTTTACGTATTTATTTCAAAATTTACTTTTCAGTTTTAATGACTCACTCTATGTAAGGTATACTAAAACTAAGCAGTATCCTATGGAATAATGTGAACCTGAAGCACTGGATGATTATGCCTCGATCAGAACAACAAGGATGAATCGAGGTTCTAGGGCTATCAGAACACAATTCAGCATTTCTGAACTCTGAGAATAGCTCAGGATGGCCAGAGTGTAAATGAAAGATCAAAAACTTCTGTTAAAGCCAGAAATCAAAATCTTCGAGTGTTGGTTTTTCCTGATTTCCAGGCATTTACTTCCCTTAAGGAATAGGTCTAATGTAGACAGTAATCAACTATCCTTTCCATTGAGAATAGCTCAGTGGAACTAACATCTGCATCTGGTGCATGTAATGGTTGTTGTTCGATATAACTCCTAGTATGGGTTCTTCTTTTTTTTTCTGTTGCCAATTGATAATGCTCTTCAACAAATACCTTAAAGTTTGCAATACTGATCCACGTAGAATGTGGTGCATGTTCTGGTTAAAAACTGAATGGTGCTATCACAAGATTTAGGATTTACTACAAGTAGTACCTATGAGTCGGCTATTTGGTACTGCAGCAATTATTTACATTTACTAAGTCTTTATCACTCAGATAATTAAATGTCATATATTAATTATTTCCTCCCATGTGGATATTGTAAAAACTCAGAAACCTGGATTGCTATGTAGTAACTGAGAAAGGGATGGGACTAAATGAAGTTTAGTTTAAAACAATCTGGTGGACAGCAAGGTTGCCAGTCTAGTGAACACACAGGAACTATCCCCCTGTTGTTTGTTCTTTTTACACCAATGGTTACATACAAACAAAAAACCCCACAGGCTGTGTTCCTAGAAAGAACACAGCGCTTGACACGAACAGTAAAACCCTAAGACTTAGCTGTGCCATTCCTATAAAAAAGGTGATCTCCCCGCCCATGCAGCTTCCATGAAATATGTATGAACGCTGCACCAGCAGTATGAAAGTAGTTGCATCTTTGACTTTCATTTCTGTTTTGAATTTCCTTGAGGCCCAATGCAGAAATGATAGCCCCTCCAGAAGACATGAATTGTATATCCTTTATGTTAATTCTTCTCCTTAGAAATCCTTGTAATAACGTTCAGGATGTTGGCACCACATAACTCATTATGCTGACTTCATTGAGCTTACAGTGGTGCCATAAAAATTCTTACTCCTACATACACTAATGCTTTAAAAAATACAATTATTTTAATCTACACTGAATAACTTGTTCAGAGATGTCTTTCATACAAAACCAATTTTCACCCTAGTTTGTCTTTCTTAATAAATAATAATTGACTAATTTTTTTTTTCTCCAAAAGTAAGTAAAGATCTTTATTTTCAATCATTCTGCTTTTCACACACCAAGATTAATGCAATGAATGCAATGGAACAGTCTTCTATTTCTCAAGCTAATAAACAGTTCAAATATCTGATTGCACGGCACATGATTAGACAAAGCCCTTAAAATGCTCACTTGTATCAGCCTTGGAAAACTGCCCATTTTTGTTACCAATAAAACCACAGGTAAATTAATAGGAACATAATTTGAAAATTCAACTGAAGGAAAAAATAGGAATGTTTAGTGAGGAAACATACAAAAAAATGAAACATAAGTGAACACAGTGCTTTGCTGTATAGCAAGACATACAGTGGAAAGGTGATAAATTTTATACAAAAATTAGAATTTCCATTAAATTTGACAATTTTGGACTGAAAAAGGTATTTCTAAAGCTGATTTTTTTCTCCTGTAATATTTTATCTAATTTATTTGCTCTTGAAATAAATATCACATGAAGATAATACTGGCTAACTTTAAAAAACTACTGTTTACCCTTGCACCACACCCAAAACACACACACACAAGCATAATGTATCTCGCTGCTTCCCTTTTCAGTGCGAGTCCTGATGGAGCACCCAGATGATCCATTTTCTACCCTCCTCCTCCACCTCCTTGCTCTGCTCTGCCTCCAGACTCTCCTGCTCAGATTCCTCCCAGTGCAGTGGCCAACACCAGTGAGCCACCTCAGCCCATCCTCTCTCCCCTCACCCCAGTGGTCACAGACTAAGCTTCCCTGCTGCCAGAGGGACTTCTATGCCATGAAGTCACTCCATGAGAATACCAGTGCTCTACAGGCAACTAACATATTCTCAAAAAGTAATAATATCCACGCCTGGTTTTATTTTTTAACTCACATTTTCTTCTTTAGATCATTCAGAAAAGTTATTTGTTAATTTATAAATTTCATAATTCTCTACTATATTTGCACTGAGGACTTGGAAAAATGCATCATAAGCATTCAGATGGTTGAAAACAAAAGATACTCATGTCAATAGACAGCTAATTTTCATAGGAAATGAATAAACTACATTTATATAAACCATGAGAAGCTCACTGGGTGGTACACAACCTCTTCACAGAAATCTGCCTTTAGACTAAGAACAATTTGCAGAGGTCACACAAGAACACAAATTTTGAGAAACATTAAAGTGATTAGAAACAGAGAATTTACTTCTAAATGCAATCATTGACTAAAGAAATGCAGTTCAAAACTTCAGATTTCTGAGAATATTAATTTGTCATATTCAACAAAGTTTTAAACTTGGGTTCAAATTCAACAACATGAGTAGCATGATACCAAAAACTAGTTTTGAAGAGGTTATGTACGGGCTTTATTTTGCCTAATTAATTCAGCTGATTGAGGGCCTCCCACCTACCTGGATTTCTGAAAGACTGACCCCAATTTACAAATTGGTTTTACTGATTCTAAGCAGAGGTTGGACTTATAAAACTTTCAGGGATGAGCATATAACTTGTGAAAGAACGAATCTTGAGGTCTGTAAAAATATCTGTCACTCCTAATACAACATAAATATCTTTTTTTATCCCATTCCAACTTTACAAAAGTGCCTGCAGCTTTTATCATTGATAAAGTGGTTGATGAAGCCTGCATAGTTAAGAAATATTTTCTAAATGGCTTGATAAGTAAAATGTAATAACATAAGCCGTAAAAGCAGATGGGCATTTGTATTCACAAAATCAACAATATCAACTAAATAAAATACTATTCTGCTTAATTTAGTACATTTAGTAATGCTTTTGGTTCAGAGTCTACCATGTTGCTATAAATTATCTTCTTTCATTACACATAACTAGGTTTGTTGGTTCTCTTATTAACAATGATACAGTGAGATTGTTACAGAATGTGTAGCATAATTTTGCACTGTGTGTCAATCCAGAAGAATGAACAAATGCTTCGATGGACTGTGACATCCATTGCTACCACACTTCATTAATCTGCTGTATTTTTATTTTTTTTTAAACAAACCCTATCTAAATAAAAGCTTGGTAAAATTAACATCAGCTAAAAGATAATATTGATTCATGCAGTGTACCTACAGGAATCTGTTGGCAATTTAATACCATATAAAGTCTCTTTTGGTATGAGCTGTACATCAGTGTGTCTTCTGTCTTCCTGTTCTTAATCAAATATTGCTTGTTTATTCCAAAGGCACAGGAGATTTGAATGTTACAGGGGTTGTCTTTTTACTTCCCTAAGCAGCAGTACAGAATCATTTTTCCTGAATATTCATTATAGCCTTGGGCTAGATGGAGCTTTTAATCCTAACTACTCATTGCCAATGGGTAGATATACTAGAGGAAAAACAACCATTCACCTTTTTTTCTAAATGATCACATGATAAGCTTAACTACAACCAAAACTATAAGACCTCAGAAATTAAAGCAGCAAGTTGTCTACTGATTGCATTTGGCATCAGTAATGAGATGAATCCCCTGGCCTATCACCCCCAAGGCAGATACATCCTGCATGTTTAAAAAGGAGCATGAAAATGCTGTGCATGGAGTAGGTCACCTCTCCTTGTGTTTCATGGAAAGAAACAAAACCTTGATGAGATTACCATATAAATGTCTGGTTGCAGATTTCTGGAAATTTTTATTGTAACCTATTTTCAATGTTCTTGCAGGGTTCTCATTTTTACACTATCCTGTTACTGCACAATATTTACACCGTATCCAGAACACCTCTCTGAGGTAGGAGAGCACTATTATACTTGTTCAATAAATGGAGAGAGGAAAGTCAGATAGCCTGAGGTGCACCTCCTACAACTCACCTTGCTTTGGTGCCCAGTTTTTACTAAATCATTTGCATAAGGCCCCAAAAAGGTTTGTCTGGCAGAAACTGCACTTGATTCTTTGGAATACCATAGATAATTGGAATAATTTGGAATAACCATGAGATACTCTCCCCAGTAACAACAGAAATATTTTTCATACTTGAATTCGAATAGTTTTTCAGATTACTTGAGTAATGCAAAAGATAGAAATATAACTACTTTAGGGTAACAAACATGTGTTTCCTAACTATGCAAATAGTCCTCAGGAAGCACATACGTGTGAGAGCGTGTATATATGTGTGTGTGCACATATAAAGAATACAAATGTCAGTCTGAAAGATGTCATAAAAATAAACTTGTTCCCCCAAAACCTTAATAAGAAAGGTTACCACTAAGTAGAGCACATTAGCTGATCTTGTCTAATTAGTGCCACATAAAATGGACCATAAATAATGGTAGCAGTTCTGTCTCACTAAGAACAGGATAAGGACTTGTGCAGTTGTGGAAAGTATGAAAACATAACTTTTCTCAGACAAAATGCTGACTTTACATATGTATGAAGGTTTCCTTACATAGGACTACCGGATTTATCATCACAGGTCACACTGATGATTTGTGCAAACCCATTATCCTGACTGTGCTGGGAAGTTCTAGATGGCACAAAGAGTGTTGCAAGATTCATTAAGACTTTGCATGTAAACTCCTTAAACCTCATGTATCACTGATTAAAATGACCTAAACAAAAAGCTGCAGAAATTAAAATACTTTATTGTATTTAATGCAAGCGTAAGTCTCATCCGCCTCATACATAAAAGTCTTTGATGGTCACATACCTATTCTCATATATATCTCTTGCCAATGAGTTTTATAGCTAAATCATGCATTATTTCAGCATGTTTGCAATTTTAAATACTGACAGTAAGTTACAGAGGACTTATTTTATCTTTTTATTAACAGACATGGGATTCCTTATATACAGTTAGTAGGCAAGTGGCATCGAGAGTCCCTCATCGTTGCATTCTTCTCATGGCAGATTTTCTTTCTAAACTGGCTCTTCAGAAAGATTTTGTATCCCCTTATACCTATTATCATTAGAGGAATTTTTCATATGAAAAAATGTTCTACAGTTAACTTCCTCATTCTGAACAGTAGATACATTTTCCAAAAGAGCATTGATAGCTATGGGAAAAGGAGAGAGTTCCTTAAAATATGAAGAAAAAGTAAAAGTAGGGGAATTCCAGCTTAAAAGATCACAAATCAGTATCTTTAGCTTTCACCACTTTTTTTTAATATAAATATATTACTATTGATCTTTTCCACAGCTCTTTTCTCCCTCCTCCTATGAGAGGCCCAACACTGTCTTCATAAAACTGCCTCTCTCTAAACCTACACAAAACTTCCACAGTATCTAAATACAGAATTGCAGTCAATCACTATAGTAAAAGAGTCACCATTGCAGAATCTCATGGTTAATTTTACTGTCTTCTTACTGTGTTCTTAGGTTGTGCATTTGTCCCATTTCAAACTTAATTAAAGCTAACAATTCTTTTAAAGCCTGTCAAAAAAAGGGAAGGATTTCCCAGGATGGAAGACGAATAACTCTCCACTTCTCATCTGGAGTAAAAAATTCTTCCTCATTTCTCAGGAAATTTGACAGCTTTTGGTCAACATCTATTGACCGCAGCTGTCAAGAAGAAAGAAATGAGGCAGTTTAACCTAAGGCAGGAATAACAGTTTTCACAGTTGTATGTGAAGCTATCCATATATATTAGGAAAAATTAAAAAAAATGCCCAAATTACTTCAGAGGCTTTGGGTTAGCCTGGTCAGTCTCACAAAAATGTAGGTGTTGGTTGAGAGTTTATATCCTTCTGGCAAGAATCCATGATATGATGTGATGTGAAACCAATGTCACAAAATAAACTTTTAGAGATAACGGCGGTATGGGAATTCACGACCCTTTTGCAGTTGTATTGGTTTTTTGCATGAGATCCTAGGTATACAGTTGAGCCAAAACAAACAAACAAAAAACCCTCAAATTTCAAAAGCTCATTAAATATCTTCAATAAAATGGTACAGGAAAATCCTATTCAGGATAAAAATTCAAAAACATCCAAAAATGGATAATTTCATATTTTGTTCCAGTAGGATAAAAATGTTTCATTCCAGTTTAGGCCTTCAGCTTTTTTTGATTAACTTGTACTTTGAAACAAGAGGTCTTTTCAATATGAAGGGATGTTGTAGAGGGTTTTTCTGGGGGAAGAACTACTAAAAGATCAGAGATTCAGATGAGAAAAATGAACCAAATTTCACATAGTTACCATTTAACTAAACTACCATAGCAACAATACGCACTGAAACTACTGTTCACTGGTTTAATTCAAGGACATATTTATTTTTTACTCTCTTACATACTCTAAAATGCTCCTTTACTTAAAAAAGTCTTTTAAAACAAGTCTACTGGGTAAATTAAGACATTTATGTTGTTTCTACATAGTAAAATGTTCTCTTTATAATTTGAACAAAACCTGTAATATTTTTAAACTGAAAAGATATCTTATTTAACTAAACAAGTCCTACTAGTGAAACAAGCACATTTTTGCTTACAAAATACTGCAGATTAAGATGTAGAAGTATAGCTTTGAAAATATAGTTATTATATTCTTTCTTTTGCTTATAGTCCTTTCACTCAGACAAAAACATTACCACTTGAGACCATGTAAAGACTGTATTTTTATCCTGTATTTTAATTTGATTTAAAAAAATATTTATAGAGAGTAATGACTCCCAATTCATAGATGTTTTTACCAAAGTAAAAATCTAAGCAAGAGCTGAGAGACTTGATTCAATTTCCCCCCCACCGCCGTGGTAAGTTGTAAGACCTAAAAAACTCCTGCCACCTAGCTCCATTCTTAGATACTTGGACTTTATTAATTTATAGTAAAGCTGCAAGAATGTTGTCACGATTTGATCAGCTGCTCTTCTGATCAGTCACTGAAAGTTCCACTTGGGGGAGCCTAATTGAGATTCTCCTTTTCTTCCAGTGATACCAATGTGTCACTGGACAAAATCAAGTCACTCTGGATTAGGTCCAGGCTTTGGTCATGGCTGAGCTGAGAAGTCAAAGCTCTTAGACCCTGTCTATACTGAGAGAGATAACAGTGGGTATTGAGAAAAGCCAGCATGAGATTGTGACAGTACTGTGGCTGCTATTTCTCAAAGGAGTCACAGGCTCTTCTCAGGCTACTTTGAAAAACTGGAAGAAAAAATTGGTGCAAATAAAAGAACAGAACTATAAATTTAAATGTGTTCAACCAAATAATCCTGAAAAGACACATAAAAGCTTTTTACCGAATCAGAATTTCAATTTTAGCAGATCCCCATTTCCCTCTTCTGTCTTACTCTCCTTTGGTATCAAAATAACTATTTCTTCCTACTTCAGCTCTACAATTAGAACCTTTGAAAGATGTTAAAAGCACAAGAAAAATACCCTTTGATCACCTCACTCTATTCCATATAAAAAAAAGGAACAATAAGTTGTTGCAGTGTTTCTTTATTGTACTACACTACTGGAGCTGCACAAATGAACGATGCTTAACAGTACATCAAAACACAGACAAAAAACCACCCCCAAACAAAAAGAACCCGCTCCAACAAGTTTTAACATATCACATCTAAAAGCTGTCAATTTTAACACAGGTCAGTATCCAATCTCAAGAACACATTTATCAAAGTGCTGTGTTGATGATCCACTTTGGACACCTTATTAGCAGCATGGCACTCCTATATCCCTTCTTTGATAATGTCACACCTCATGACTGAAAACCAATGTGCAGACAAGGTCAAAAATGAGCTGTAGATTTTTGGTTGACCAGTAAACAAAAGTACAAAACATATTTTGCGTTGGGAGTTAGAACAACATTTAGAGTAATGTCAAGATCAAGCACAACTTAAAAGGTTGGTGGCTGCCTTTAGTCAGCTTTGTAATTGTTCCCTTTTCAGATCACAGAAACGCTTTTTGTTTTCTCCCCAGCACTACAAGGAAACAATTGAATTTATTTTGAAAACTGTTTCTCTGTGTAGGTGGTCAAACCATAATATTTTTCCTTGTTCCAAATGTTTGGGTTTTGTTTCACTTACTTTTAATTTAAAAATGTTAATCTAAGCACCCAGAAGAAACATCACTCTTAGAAAACTTTCTACTTTTAAAATTAACTTTAAGGCTTTTTATATATGTTTATAGTTATCTTGCATGATAGGAAAAATTCTCTTTTTGTTTCATTGAGGTATGTCAGTTAAAACTGTAGCAATCACAGTTTATAGCTATTGATTTTAATGCACTATTAAGAGAGTCAGACGATTTTTTTTGGTTGTCAGAATAAACATTAACAGTAGTTGCCTGAAAGCGTGATGCACAGATTGGCAGTTCAAATTAACAAATTATTTGTTCCAGTACCAATTGGGCTTAAACATTCTAAGTGAAAAATGTGAAACTGCACATTTACCTAATATAAACTTCTTAGACATCCTAACTGGAAAGATTTATTTATCAACAGCATTGGTATATGTGAAGTGTTGACTAATAAAAATGCTTTTTTACCCCTGACAGACAAAAACATTTTATCTTGGTTGTTTCTAACCAACCAAACTAATGTTTCTTGTAGCACTGTGAAAAAGTGGTATGCAGCATGATTAAACAATATTTCAGCTCTTTAGTTCATGCAGAGGTCACCTGCTAGAAGGCATAAAGATTTGATTAGGTTTACGTCATACATGAAATATTCTAAAGGGAAGCACAGAACCCAAACATATGAGAGTTACAGCTACAAATAGCTTTCTCTTGTGGTCAGATAGGCAAGCCCTGTCCTTTCCTATAATAATGAGGCAGAAGATACCAAACAGTTGAGGAAATCATAAACCTTTGAAACAACCAAATTAGGGAATGTAAAACCTATGCTCTGAGAAAAATTTGCCATTCACTTTTTAAATAATCATCAAATGGTCTTGTATTGAGATTTGTCCTACTGTAAAGAGCAAGATTCCCAGCAAACTGTCTAACTTTACCAGGAGCTGAGGCAAAATGTAAAAAAGTATGACACTAGTCCTGAAAATTCTTGTGTAGGTAGTGAAGAGACTAGTTAACACACTGTTAATTAACTTTATCAAACAATGGGATAAAACTGAAATCATAGAAAGAAAAAGCTATTAATGTGCACTGTGTGAATAACTTTTATTGTACACCAAGATAAACAACCTTAAAATATTTTATCTTACCTCAACACTTACTTGTTGGTGATCATTTCCTTTCCAATAAATCCTGTTTACCAGATACCATCGTTATGAAAAACTGCAATAACTTTATGCTGCAACTACATATCCAAAGGCAATCCACAGGGTCTGGACATTTAACCACAGAAATATGCTTGCCCGAGTTTTCTACAATTCCCTTTTCTGAAAAGTTCTCAGGGCATTAAATACAATTTCAAAAACAAGTATAGGTTGCCATTTGGTTTAAAAAAAATAATGGTTTTGTTTCTTTACAGGAACCACTCACTATATGCTTCATTGTAGTTAGACTACTGAAGTCTTATTAAAATAGCCAAGATCTTTTTGTTTCCTTTTTAAACAGTGGCAGGTCAGTGATATTTTGGCCAAACGAATCTTCATTGTGACACCTGTCAAACATAATGTGAATTTCAGCAGAAATGCTTCCATCATAGTGAGACTAAAAATAAGGGTATCCTCAAATCGCTTTCATGTCTTCATGATTTCCAAGGAAAGAGAATCACCTTTACATTTTCTAATGCATTATATTATATTTTCTAAATATATTCCGCAGAGAATGCTTTCCATACATAAATATAAGTCACCACACGTAAACAGTATTTAAAACCTTATTAACAGCCATAGCATGTCATTAAAAAATTTCAGCAAGTTGGTAATGCTGTTAACATTACTGTCCTATTTATAATCCCTTTTTATTTTCCATTTTGTCTTTTGAGTAATTCAATTAAAAATCCTTCAAAGCAATAAAAGTGGATTAAATGTTGTCAAACCACAATATAAAATTACAGAATAGTGTTCTGAGGATGAATTTATTAAACTTTGGATCTTAATTCACTTCTTCTTGAGTGTATGAAAGAAGAATTCTTAAGACAAAACACCAATTAACTGTCATGATTCATTATTAAGTATTGTCTTCTTTTACATACTACAAAAAATTGAATATATGAGGACATAAAGGACACATGGAAGAAATCCATTTAAATCACAACATTTAATCACACCTGAATCTTGCAAGGGGAACAGAAAAGAAAATGAATCCTCAGGTACCAGAGGAAGGTGACCACAGAGTCATCAAGTTTTTCTTGCACAGATTTCCAGTGAAACAGCTCATGAATCAACTGTTACTTTGGAAGCAACTCAGCAAAGGGTTTAGTTTATGAGGAAAGTTTTAAAGAAGGAATGAATGGAAAAAGAAAAGAAACAGACACATCTGAAAGTAGGGAAGGTGAAAAAAGTAATCCAAAGAGGTTAAACAACAAAACCAAATTATCATAAAGTACCATGTTTGACCATGATCAGTGTGGGACCAGGAACCTAAGTCCACAAAATACATCTCCTGGCCTGCGAAAGAGTGTGCTTAGATCTACATTTGGAGGAGTTGGAGGAGGCAATCAGCACCATCCTTGAACACCCCAGATTCCCTCCCAGCAAAACAACACCCAGCATAGCACATCCCTGCACACACAGAGTAACAGCATCACTGCCTGAACCAAGGAATCCTTGTTCCCGAGGAGCCTGCACCTTGCGACTGAATTTCTTGCCTCTGCCTGAGTTTTTCCCTCAGCTGAACTACCAAGGTTCCTATTCATATCCATATCCATTAGTTGGGCAGCTGACAATTTCTCTCCCCTACCTAGCTGCCTAGTTTTATGAAACTTGTATACAGTATCTTTGAAAGAGTTTTGACTCTGAGAAACATGACTGAAACAGGTCATTGGGTTGAAACATGCCCCAAAGCAACAGAGGGCAGTGCCAGACAAAAGACACTGAGGTCAGCTAGCACTTAAATTCTTACAATCCAGCCAAAATGGATGAAAGTGGCCAATGGAAGAGAACAAGACTAAATCATGAAACTTCACTGCAAACACCAACACAAATGTCACTTTAAGTATACTGGTTTACACTGGATTTTGGGTGCTAATGTTCCGTGTTCCATAGCCCTGTGTAGCTGTACTTGGCATTAATTCACTACAATAACTGATAAAGAAGAGAAGAGAGAGAACTGATACTGCCTGCAGGACTCAATGAATTATACTTAACCAGCATATTATTGTAGGCTGATAGTAGAATGTCACATGAACACAGATATAATCAAATTCTGTTTGGGGCACCATTTATTTAAAATACTTCAAGCTCCTTGCTGGCAGAGCAACAACGAATTAGCATGCTATGCTGCGCACTTCAATTAAAAAGCAGCCTCATCTTTCCTATTTCCAAGGTACAGCAGAGCAAATCTAATTGTGCCATGCAGCCAGCTCTCATCTTTGCAGAGTAACCAGGGCTTTGGGTTTTTTTTGCTTTTTGTTTTTGACAGATCTGTCATCTTCTGAATGAGGCAATGTAGGCTTTTATGAAACGTGCCTCCTAATTGCAGGCAATAAACATAAACCCAGCCAGCAGCAGAGGCTGTAGCAACTATAGCTGAAGTAAAATGAAAATAAAGGTAAGTAAAGAACCACAAAACAAATTCATTTTACATATGATCTGAATAGTTAAACCACCAGGATCTGGATTTCAGTGCTCACAAGAGACATACACATTCCGCTTTCAATATCAATTAAAAAACCCCAAACATAGAACTTAAATGCTGAGATAAGCAAAGATGTTTTATATTTTGGAGGTTAGAAGGTATGACAAATCAATAAGAAATACTTATATGCCCGGATGTTTTTAACTTTTAAAATATTTGCTTACAGCATAAAGAATCTCTGTTCTTGAACTTAGGCTGAGATCTTTGAATATGAGATTTGTTGCTTTTGACTTCAGATCTCCTTGTTCATACTGATTATCTCACCCTAAGTGAATAGGTAAGTCCTTGTGCTTCCTTTTGTCCACTACTCACTTCTTATTCCTGATACAAGCAATGCAGTACCTTTGGGTAGGAATTGAACAGGGTGAACCCACAGAACCACAGATATGAACTGCAGGAGGGCAGTTTGGCCAAGCTCCCACTCTGAGTGGGACTAGCACCAACACCAGTGAGGTTGGCCGTGGCTTTGCCTTTCTGAGCCCTAAAAGCTCCAGGGATGGAAAGTACACAGGCCACCAGACAACATGTTCCTGAACTCCATCACCTTCTTGCAGAATTTTTACATAAGACACAACTTGAAATACTCAGTCTGGAATTTGCCTCTTGCTATATCATCTGACATGACAGAGAATTATCTTTCCCTCTTTGTAGCTACTCTTGTAGCATTTTTGTCACCACCTTTTGTCACTGCAGCTGTAGGCTGCTCTTTTATTCCATCCATTGTTTTTTACTCTCCACTAGGCCAAGGATATTGGTGATAGTATCACTGATACTAAGAGTGACAATAACACTGATATTTTTGAAGGCTTTGGGTATCAATCATCCTAATTGATCTTATTTTAATGTTTCTAGGGATATACACATTACAGTTATTAGACCTGGGGTTTCATCTGGACAACAAAGAATGACACCAAATGTAGCAGAAATGCAAAGGAAAACCCAGATTACCAACTCAATTTAACTATTTATTCATTCTTGGCAGAGCAGCTGGAGAGACTGGCTGACTTTTGGACCAAAAACAAAAAGGCAAAAACCTTAAATTTGTTGATTTCACATGACAGAAATAATTCTGAATATTCAGTGCCACCTCTTAGAAGGACAAGTAAAAAAAAAATTAAAACACCTTTGCCTGGTTTCCAGTGAAGGATGAAAGTACACCACAAATACAACACCAGAAATTAAACACTGAAATGTGAGTGCTACCATCTCATAGGTTTGATTTATTATTTTCATAATTTTATGCTAAAATTACTACAGTAATGAACTATAACGGGAAAGTTGTCATTTTTGAAAGATTTGCTGTTCATCACGTTGTCTTTATGTTTACTATTAAATGTTTTGTACACATAGGTTATCTGATTCAAAGAAACCTTGTGTGTTAGCACTGTTACAGATAATAATGGAAATTCTATTACAATTTTTCATGATATCCCCTTTTATACAGTTGCAGATTGTTACAAAAGAATACAAACCTTAACTTTATTATCATTAATCAGCATTAGTAAATATAATTGACATTTTATACAGAACCAGCTTTAAGTAACTTATTGGCAGCAATACAGATGCCTCTTAATATTACCCTCTGGCTAGCTATGCTGTTTGGGCGCCAGAGTGTCTGCACTAATGACTTGGAATTAAAATCAAATAAAAGCTGAGAACTGTAATTCAGTATAAAACAAACAACTATGCTTAGTACCAATCTTTATATATATAATTTGGATATATCTGGAACTTTTTAAATTTACAGTTGGTATAAAACAGTGGAAGTGTTTGAGACTAGATAACAAAATAGGATAGAGAACAAAAATCTGATGTTCCCAGATTTGTACACTTATCCTTAGGCACACCATAGGAATTGGAATGAGGAGAAAAAGTAGACAGTGTAATTAACCTTTCCTTGCTTTTTTTTTTTAAACAACAACAAAAAGGCAGAACATTTTAGACAATATAAATAGTAAAAGTACACATTTTTCTGCCCTTATTTTTCATCTCAGCAATTTCTGTAGTTTCCTGAGGATTTAATGTGCTTAGGCATGAAAGGTACCTAATCCTTAAAAAAATTTCCTATGAAGACATGGATTATGTTATCAAAAAGATTTACGAAAACCTGCTTCACTGTACAACCGGGAAAGCTGCTCTGCCTCTCAAAGCCTCATGCCCTGACTTCCAGATATCAAGTAGTGTTTTTTTTCCAGAGCATATATGAGCCCTCTCTTCCCCACAGCACCCAGGTATGACCTATTTGACTTCAGCTCTGGGAAAAAAAAATTAATAAATTAGAAGTAAAGCCAAAATACTTTCTGGCACTTTTGTATTTTATGATGGGGCCTCCAGGGGCCGCCACACATTTAAGCCCCCTGAAGGGCTACTGATAAATCTTGTTCCACACGTCTCTACTTTATCCATTTATCCCCACCCTTTGCTTCAATAATCTACGTTTAAAGTCACTATAATTTATTTTTAGCCAACTCTGAGGAAGAACATTAGGATCTAGCCCTTTAAACATGGCTTATTTTATTCATATATTCATTTAAAGAAGTCAGTTCTTTTCTGAGCTCTCATTTTGGTAAGACAGTTAAGAAAACAAAAGAACGTATTTAAGCAAGAGTAGTAAATATTAAACATTCCAAAGAATACCTATATTGCATGGGAGAGACAGAAATTTTATTATTATACAAATATATATGTATATATAAAGTAATCATCTTCTTGCTTCGTGGATCTGATCTCCTCCATGGAGAGTCACAAATCCACACGATAGCCCTGAGTGCTCAGATTTTGCATTTGCTTCTCTGATTTTACAATAGCTGAAAGATATGTAAAAACTCATGTAGCCAGACAGCTCCCTACTGACTACACATCTAAGCAACTTCACATGCATATATTATTCCAACCAGTGAAAGCTGGAAATAACGTATGCCTCAAAAAAATAAAAAAACCCATACTTGAAAGGAGCCTGTTTTGGTTTCTATGCAAAACCCTCAGATCTCTTCCTGACCAAACTACACCCTTCTATAGAGCACTGCTATCTCAAGTAGGGACAAGTCAAACTGTTGAGTTATTCTCTGTTGAGTGAAGGGTGGAAATTTCTTCAAAAACTTATAAATATGACTACAATAGCACTTTGTTGTTGAATGCAATTCAGTGAAAAAAGTTAATAATAACTACTACTGCTTTGCTAGTGTTATCCTGGAGGGTTTTTTTGATTCTCTCCCATTTCTAATCATAACTCCAGTAAATGACCACTGGCCATGAAAAGCATCCAAATGACTTTCATTAAAAACAATAATCTGTTGCATGGACCAGACTGACATAATTTTGTTCACAGAAAACAATAAAATGTCCAGTTCACTGTTCCTGACAGTATTGCTATGATAAAAGTATACGTGTAGTGTGTCCATAGTTGCAGTGATTACAACTCCTACTGCTTCCCTAGCTTAGGAAAGTTAATGGTTTAGTTATCCAACCACACCTCAGTTCTTAAAAGTGTTGTGTTTAACTGAGGAAGTGAGGATGAATTAAGATGCCCTCTACAAAGAGGTCAAGTGAATAATAGTATCTTGATTTTAGGGTATATAATCATATAATTCCAAAACATATAATTCCCACTCTGCATCTCCTCCCTCTTCTTCTTCCCCTCTCCCTAAAATGTAGTAAGATGGGAATCAAACAGGCTTCATATTTCTGAAATTGTGATGGTCAAAGTTTAGAAATCTCTCCCGGTAGACCGTGAACCAAGATTTTTCAGAGACTTACAATTCACCATATTTGGGCATGTTTCAGAGCCAAAACAAATTTCAAACTATGACCAAAACATGCAAAAATCTGAAAACTTCAAAGGGATAGTAGTACAGGAATTGGGGTTTGTACATGTCTATTTTCTTTTCATGGGCACACCACCACACATTCTCCTAACTGAAATCATTGGAATGTATTGATAAACTGCAACAGATTTCTACATGGCAGAGATATCAGGCACAGGTAATTCCAACCTAAATCATATAAAACAACAAATCTATAGGCTATGGAACATAGGATCCTATAAGAGAAGATGTTAGCTGTACATGGTACTACCAGCATGTATGCCCTCTTCCATGACTCTAAAAGACACTTAGGTTTATATGTTAAAGATTGTGAAACGAATCGTGCATATATCTCACGTCCTTCAAAATCATTATTGATATACACAGTAGTTACTAGACTGTGATCTAAAAGATACCTACAGGGTACTGAAATGGAAATCTACAAATTCTGTCCAAGTGCTTTTCAGAAATTGTTTGTTTTCATCTTGTTCCTTGTCAAATACATAATGCACTTTTGTTCTAGCAAAACCAAGCATTTTGTACATTCTCAGCTTCTGTATTTTTTTTTTCCTTTTAGCACTAAATATTTAAACACATTCAACCTAAAAATCTGAAGCTAGTAATCTGCTGCTTGTGTCTTCCCCCCTGAGGTGTAACTATCAATGTTGCTGAAGGGACATTATAGAGATTGCAGTTACAGTCCTACCTGCCCACAGGCCAGTCCCATGCCTCGCTCCCCCATACCATGAGGACATGATAAATTTAACTCCAGCGCATCAGCACCAGCAACCTATGAAACATGTAGAAGGAAAAAAAATGCAGAATTAACTTCAAGTAATGCACTCTTTCCTGTAGCATTTACTGTTCATGCTATATAGATTTCTTTAGACATTTTATTTTTGTTTTTTAAAGAGAGAAAACTATGGTTATGATACCCTGAAAAAGAACGTGTTGATCATTACAGACAGAAATTTCAAAAATTTATGTGGTTTCCAAAAACTATTAAGGAAATTAAAGTTAAAAATAAATTAAAAAGAGACAAGGACAATAAAGAGTTCGTTCTGGAAAATGTTAAAAAATGGAATGTAATTGCAGGGCCTTAGAGCAACACTGAAAGAGAGGTTTGGCAGGCAGTGTTACACAGGTGTTGCTGTGCTCTGAAGAACTGTAACTCAGGAGTAAATTTTTCCTTTCTGCTTTAACAAATTTAGTCTCCAAATTTTCTGCAGGCATCTGTACTGTGTCATAGCTTTTGACATTAAATATTTTTCTTTCTGAAGAACAAGAGAGTAATAAAAAAAGTCTATACAAACATATTATTCACGCTAATTTCTCTTCATCACCCTCTATTAGTTACAATTAAAAAGGCAAGGGAGCCAAGTTGTACAATGGCAGCACAAAGACATGCTTCTCTTCCTTTCTGCTGAACTGCTCCGCCTGAGACAAACATCTCTCCTGTTGCCTTCCACGTGGCTCTAACTAGGATTTTGTTTTGCATTTGCATTTTGTTTTTGCTTATTGAACTGGAGTAACTTTTCTTGCTGTGTGGCCACAGTTCAGCAACTCCCCAAGTGCGTGAGCAGGGGAGAAGCCATCCATCACTTTCAGGAATCCTCCCCGTTCCAGCCAGCTCCATGAGTCTGGCCATGCCGCGCTGCTGTCGGTGCTGTCGGCCTCCCTGACAAGCTGACCTTTTGTATGAATAGGTTGCCCTCCTGCTGAGAGGCACTGCAGTACCTTCTGGGGCTTCTGCTCTCTGGAAAGCCACATCTATTACCCCCTAGGTAGGATCCTACGCATGCGATTAAATATCACTGCTCTTCAGCTGTGAGCTCCAGAGCGTCCCAAACTAGTGTGCTGCTCTCCACAGAGCGGACACCAACAACTACTTTCCAGAAGAATGTTGTACCACATACGTTACACATCATTGACTGCATTTAAAGAACCACTTTTTTCTAAAGGGGTAACACAAATACAAGCACGGATTGGAAATATCTGTCTTAAAGTTGGATAGCAGTATCACTGAATTAAAAAAGAGGGAACAAATGGCACAATAAAGCCATTCATCTCAGTCAGTTTAAAAGTGGCACTGCTCCTGTCAAGCACAGATTCCAAAAAATTATTTCATGGTCAATTAGGTAAATACAGGTATAAATTGAAATAGTGTCAAAGATTACCAAGCTAACTACTGATAATGTTTAATTTCACTTCCCTAAGTCCCCAAAGTGACTTTTTTCCTCACAGGTTTAAAATGCTCAGAGAAAATAGAGAAGTGTCATCCCACATCATCATAGGAGGGCTTAGGACACTGAATAAACAACAATGTCCAAACATTCTGCCATATGAAAACACAAATTCAAAATATACACACCTCTATCCACACATATATAAACACATTTTTAAAAATATTTAATACTTATAAAATATTTAAATCTGAGCTAATGCTAGCAATAATGACAAGCTAATTTTTTTCTTTGCTTAAATGTGTTAATACTATGCTATTTATTTCCTCTAGATAATTTATGTGGAAAACACACTTTAATTTAAATATAACAACTTTGCATTCCATTCTGATATAGACACCTTTCTGAATGAAATTATTGCAGTCTTAATCAAGTATTTCTTATACTACTCCCTATGGACACAGGTACATGTTATTAAATAGTTTTTCCCTTCAAATTCAATAGAAATTTCAGGTGCATAGTCTGTTTGTATTTCTGTAAGACTGGACTTATACTATAGGAAGCCTGCTGACTGCTATTATATATGCTGGCTTTCTCAGCTATCATTTTTGAAAGTCTGTATTAAAACTAGAATAGCATTAAATGAGCCCTTTATACTTTAAATATTCAAGAGTTTTATATTCAAAATTTCTTCTGGTGCTGTCAAACTAGCGTGCCTGAAGGCAAGGTAAGATCAAGTTAGGCTCTCAAAGGTAGAATTAAATTTTATCAGGGCATCCGTCATAATATACAGTTTGCTTAAAATGCAAATAAAAAGTATATAGATTCAAAGACTAAAGGCTTTGCAGGTACTGCTTAAAAATCCAAGGGATCATTTTTATGGAACAGATTTCCTTTAAATTTACATTTCCATCACTTTAATGAAAACACAGAATAAACAAATTATAATGGACATGCTTTAAATTCTCATTTTTCTCTTTGAATCTATTTCTTTCAAGAAAGTCCTTACTGCAGCTCTTGTTTTTAAGGAGAATTTTAAAAAATATGCAGAAACACAATTAGGAAATCATTACCTCAGCCATTTTTGAAAGTTCAGTCCAGTCCTCCCTGCTATAGCTGCACATGATACTGGCAATCAGAACCTGTAAAGAACATACATGCAATCATTTTAAGCCATGTTACCATATTCTGTAATACAGCCCGTTACTGTGACTCCAGGCTTTAACTGCCACAACCTGCACATGGGAACTACCAGCTGCATGCCACCAGCTATACAGTGAAATACAGCTGCAGATTTCACTGGGGATGACACACAGTATATAAACTCATGTATTGTATCCCTGTTTTTTAAGATATCTGGGATAGGCTTAATCTGTCACCCCCCTCATCATAACAATTCTTTCGAACCTTCCCATAATGCTGAGGGTTAATGACTCATTCATTTCAGGCAAATACTGAAAAGCACAGTGTAGAAAAATTGTTCAACACACACAATTGTTGGAAACTGCAAACTCCCAAATTATCTCCATAAGAAAGATGAGATATTTAGTATCTACAGAAGGCAGGGAAAGGCACTTTAAAAAGTAAGGCAGCTATGGAGAAAATTGGACATGGTGAGGTTACATTCTATTCATTTAAAAGGACAATACCACTCATCATCATCATTATTTCCACTATTTCCATTGTTTTGCTCTGATGAATCTCTACAATCAATCTACCACCCACCTACTTGCAGACTACCTACCCATCCACTCTTCTGGTTGATGTTTGCAGGATGTCTTTTGAGAAGGAAAGGATTTGATTTGATAAAGCACCTGCCTCGCCTGCAGGTGCCCATTTGTGTGCACCTCTGGCATAAATATAAGACCAAGCTTTTCATTAAGCACACACAATCATTACTGGCCATGCTTTTATTTCCCTCTGACAGAGGAAAAAGAGTCTCTCTCCTATACCATAGTTTTTTTAATTGTGAAAAATCCTATATAGCTTTATATGTTATGACAAAATCTGCTCTGTGTGCTATTTGAATATTCAGGACAAATTGAGTACTCTGGAAATAAACAAAAATCTCTTTTAAAGGAGTCTAATTAATTTTTTAAAGGAAAAATTGCAAAAAATCAGTTCAAGAAATTATATATGAGAAAAATATAAAGCAACTGGAATTTAGCTAGAAACTATCTTGTCAAATTCACACTTTTTTTAAACTAACTAAAGCAAAAAAAACCCCAAACAAACAAAACAAAACAACCCAGCAGCTCAGACACTGACAACTTGATAAAGATTTTCACACTTGCAGTCAAAATCCAAAGTATATCAGAAATTTGCACAATTGAGCTTTAAAACAAATCAAATTTTTTCATCAGGGAAAGTTATAAGACAGCAAGGGTGGCTGACTATATTCATAAGTAGTTGAGTTACATTACATCAAGTGTTATTAATGAAATTTGAAAATTCTGCTGGGAGTGTACAAAAGAGGAGGAACGAGATCTGTGATGTTTCAAAGAGCTCTTAATTAAGACAACATGTTTATTTAATACTGATTAGTTTTAGCATTCACATTTAAAATTAAGTACATACTTTTGACAGAAGCAGTGGTTTACAATAACAAAAATAACTGAAAGCAAAAATTACATTTCTGCCATGACTCTTCATGGGAAAACCATGATCTCAAAGGGAATAATGAAAATTTTAAAATAGTAGGGATTTTATTCTCCTTTTCCCCCCACTGTTCTCTTATAACTTGAAATGAAACTTAATTCCTAGGTGGAAACATATCTTCCAGCACTCTGCTAAAAAAACTATCCTTCCTCAAGTGATTATTCTTCCCCAAAATGCCTCTACAAACTTTTCATTTGGAATCAGTAACCATGACAAGAAAAAAAATAATTATCATGGGTGAACATTTAGGGGAACTATCTGTGATGCTTGAGGTTTGAATCTACTCCTAAAATCACACAAGGGAACTTATAAAGAAATCACAGACTATTATCACCTACTACCTAGAAAGAGAATAGCAAGAAAAAAGAATAATAAGTGATAAAAATCAGAGGTTTTATTTGAAAGTAATAAACAGAAATTGTATCACATTTCAGCTTCTTAGCCTCTTCTCACTAATTTTTTTTTATTTTTTTACATCTTCGGTGCCTACAATGCCATGTACCACATTACCACCCCTGCAACTTTAATGGCCCCAAACGGTATCTCTCGAAAGTCCAGCATAAGGCCCAGCCCAGGTGCATCCATGGAGAGTACATCCTTCCTCCTGATTCCTGAAATTTGTAGTGGCAACCTGACATAAGCTTAATTACAGTGGTTTGAGCCACAAGTGCGAGGCCGCACCATGCTTCCCGGCTTACAAAAGTGGGCTGCTGACAGGTCTTACAATGAAGCTGCTGCTAAAGCGTAGTAAGTGGTAAATGAAGGTTGACTAAATTGCAGCTTTGTCATAGCTTGAGTGTGGGCTGCCTGCGTACCGTGCATGATTGAAGCACAGTGGGACCCCGGCCCTCTCTTTTTTCCAGATCAAAATCATAGCTGGTATGTGCTGTGCCCTCCTCTTCTTCATCCAAACTGCTATTTTGCCTGTTGCTGAGAGATCCCGCCTGCTCTGCCCTGCGCCCAGGAGCGCAGCAGCCCTGCAGACACTGCTCCTCCCTGACGATCACTGTGACAGATGTCACAGACAAGGTCCTTATGCCCTGACACTACACAGGGTGATCCACAATTTCTCTGAATGCCCATAAAGGGACAAACACGTTTGTAACATCGGACACTGTTCTGTGTTCAGAATTTTCTTGATCATTCATGGAAGAAAAAGGTCCACAATAAAACTTTTTTTTTTTTGTTGGAAGGAAGGGAGATGGAAAAGGGAGGGTATGTAATGCACCAGCTAGGACAGAATTATAAGATGAATATACTGTAGCTAAAGCACCTTGCAAAAAGCTACATTTCACACAATTCTATAACTAATGCATTAGTAGTTGTTCTACTTAAAAGAACACTGACAAGGTACTTCTCCTAATCCTTAAAATATTTTTCTCCCTGTTTAAAATAATCCCCTGGAAGCTTAAACTAGAATCTATTTCCCTTGTGAACGTTGTTTTTTTTCCTCTTCCATTATCGTTATGTGGATGTCTCATGAAGGCAATAACATTAAAAGAAATAAAAAGGATGAGGTTTGTCACCGTGAATGTTTTCAAGTGATCTTTCTTTCCTAGCACACAGAATTCACTGCAAAAGGTTGCAAAACAAAAGGAAGGAGAAAAAAAAAAAACTGGGCCTACTTTGGGTCAGACAATCCTGAGAAAATCTATTTAAAACCAGACAGCAGTAAAACTCTAGGTTGACAATTACCATTTGTCCTGTTCTGACTGCTCTGCAGGGAGTAAGGGAGTTTCAGTACACTCAGTCTGAAAAAAATCTCAGGGGGCTGGATTTAAATGTGAACACTGTCAATTCCTGTAAATTTAGGAAAACTTCCCAAGAGACAGAACACAATCACAATCCCCTACCCTCATGCCTGTAAGAACCAAATTTATTTTGGTCATCTCACACAGGCCATAGCCTGTATCTGTTCCTAATTTACTCTTCCAGGTCTCTGTGTAATCTACCTGTACTTCAGGAAATTCAGCCACCGACATAATTTCTGCTTTCTCTTCCGTACCTGTCCTTTCTCACTGCTGTATTACACTTGAGGGCACTTCTGCATCAAGTGTCCATAGATGCTCCATTTAGACACTGCTGCTGGCCACAACATGCAACCCCTTCTGATTTCTCAAACAGTTGCAAAAATCCCCAGCATTTTATTTTTTATGTGCACAGTCCTTGAAAAAACATAGTCTTAGCATCATCTTTAAGAGACTGTTCCCCTGAAAGCTGTAAAATCAAGAGGAGCTTTCAAGAAGACTGAAGAACTGCTTTTTTAACAGCTACTTGTTTGGGAAGCAGAGATATGGAATAGGATAATTGCTGTGTAAAGAGGGGGTGCAGAGATTGAAGATGACATTAAGAACCATATTTCAATACCCACAAAATTATTGTTGATCAATCTAAACTTCAAAATGTTTTTTTATTTAGGCCAGATGGAAAGACCTCAATCCTCCTTTCAAGACATGTTTCCTCTTTCAAAACAATACAGTATAGCCTTGCTACATGACCTGCTTAGCCTGAACAAATGCAAACATTTTTAAACAAAATTCCTCAGGAAGCATTTACTAAGAAGGAACTTAGCACTGAAGATATAAGCTTTCTAAAACAAATGGCAAAAATAACATTATCACTCGCCAGTGGACAAGACACCTACATCCATACCAACACACAAAGACAGGAGAACTTCTTGGCAGCTGAATCACTGTTTCACAGCATTAAAATCCCCATCTGTCTGAATGAGGGGTACATACACTCAGTTTTGACCACAACCCATAGATTGTAACAGGCCAACTCACTCTGAACTCACTCACTCACAGGATTTCCTGAAGGTTTTGAACATGTGTAGCTACAACAACATGTAGTCCACCATGCGCTTGTTGAAAAGTTAATAAAGAACAGTTTATGGGGCACTTTTTAGCTATTTCAATGACACGATAAATAATCTTGCAAATATCTACATGGAAAACACGTTTGCTGCATATGGATTTCTCACAGTTCTTCACACATGCAAGTCAAACAAACTATCTGATCAGAGGTCAGATTCTGCACTCACAATAGCTCTTAGATGCAGTCTCAACAGCAAAGAGTGCAAGGCAATACCAACAGCACCACAGGATTTTTTGGGTTGGTACAGATGTTACACCTTAACAACTCACACCACTAGCCTTCCTCTGTAACCCTGCCTCTTGCACAGCATCAGGTCCAGGACAAGTCTCAGCTATGCCACATCGTGCCAGCAGAAAAGTTTTTGGAGACTTACTCCTGCTTGGTGCCACTTGTGGCAGTCCTCTGCTTTTTGCCACTGGCTGGCAAAAAGATCATCCTCAAAATCATCCAGCCAGAATTAACTACGTATAGAACACTTGTAAGTACCCACTGTACAAGATAAGAGCACAACTGCAGTAAATATTCTGTATTGCACAAATATGCTTACATGTACAGCAGTAAAAAACAACAGAAGCACAAACATTTGCTCTTGCAAAAATAACCCTCCAGAAACCAGCCTGATTTTGATGCCTTGTATACCCAACCTGGTTTCTCTTTCTCTGTACATTCTTGTTGCAAATTTTGATTTATTGCAGAACTAAAATAAAAATAAGCTTCTTATTAAAAAATACCTAGAACATCAAATCCCGTGCAATAAGAAAGTTAACAATTGTAAAACCTGTCATGTCCCTGAGAAGCAGAGGAATTATCTTGTTATCAATTTAATAATGGAACATTGAAGTAAATGATGCCATCCACTGACACCAGTAACACTGTCTCTCCTGGGAAATTCATGTTGGTAGGAACTGTCAATCTAGATGGATATGGACATATGAAACATTGTACCTTCAGTCCATAAATCTACTCGTCCTATGCTGCCTTAATAAAAAGATTCTGCATGATGATAAAGACAAGCAATGCAGACTGTCTTGACATTGCTGACCTGCAATTCTGCTTCTCTTCTTTTTTTCTTTTTTCAGGCAATTTACTCTCCAATAAATAATTTAACAAAATAATATAGGAAAATTTAAGTAAAGGAAAATAAGACAAGTAGGGGATATTAGTACATTTATTATGCAGCTGTAGCAAACCTTCCGAATAAAGCCCTTTCTTTGCCTTGTTACTTTATACTGCAATCTCCAGTTTGTTTCTTAAAGTGAAGTGGAAGTCAGATACAACAGATCAAGACACAAATAGGCCAAACATTATCAGCACACAAATAAGTCTAGAGAAGAGTCTGAAAATACTATGATTTGCTAACTGTATCACATACAAAAAAAATCAGCATGAGCAGAAAACAGCAAAGATTCTATTCCAGGCTCAATGGAGACACTTATTTTCAAAGGCAGTTATTTTCATATGATGCTTCTGCTACTATCAATGAGATCCATCTATTTAATGAGATTATTTGAGTACACTGGGCTACAGCTTCAAATTAAGGTCTAGAGTTGTTAGGATGTAACACCCTCAGACAAACAAAACCCAAAGGTTATGAAGAAATCCATTTCTTTGTAAAATAACAGAATGCTGTGGTTTTGATGGGAGCACAAAGCTAAACAGATTGTTCTTTAGATTGTGCTGCACCTGTAGAAAAACAAGGGAACTACTTGGTTTTGTAACTTCTCCTCTACCATGTCAGACTCAGCACCATATCAGCCACTATCAGGGCAGGAGTTGAGCTACCCTGCGTGTACACATAAACATATAGGCACAGATCATGCACGTGGAAAGTGTGGATAAATGAAAAGCTAACTTAATGAGAGACCAGCTACCCTGAAATATGACTGAAAGTGAAGTGAATGGACAAAAGAAAAAAGAGACCTTCTGATATGCATCTCCCATGACTCAGGGCACTGCTTAATTAAAATGTGGTAACTTATGAAGAGTGAAAAAGAGACTATGGAATATGAGTTCCCCAAAACATACGTATAATGAAAGAAAATATAGCACTTGTATCAAACACTTCAGGAAAGCTCAAATATTTTACATGATTAGAAGAAGTATGTCCATTTTATGACAGATTGTTGAAAATTTCAGTGCTTCACGTAAACCCTTCAAATTACATTGAAAATTATCTGTTTGGCTGAAGACTTCTCTGGAAATTTGATAGAATCTTTAGGATTTTATTTTGCATAGGAAACTTATTCTAGTTCAACCTTTAGTCTCTTTGGTAATGAGTGAAAATGAATACATGGATGAATGGAAATTAGCATGGATGAATGGAAAAGACACAAGTTAATAAAGGCTGAATCCAAGAGAAGAGTGAAGACAGATACTAATTTTTTGGCAGTACTTCTCACAAACAATACCTGCAAGCCCTTTTGGAACTGGCATGCCGCTGTTGTATTTCTGTATTTCCACACTGATTTAATATAAAGAGAAAGCAGAGGAGGCCAACACAATATTGGAGAAGCTAACAGAAAAAGGATATATCTAATTCTACAGTATTTCAGACACATGCTATGACCTGTAGCAAAAGCTTTACACCAGGGTACTGACACCTTATTGATTCTCAAGACCACATAAGGAAAACAAGGCTGGCAAAAGGCAACACAAATCTGTGCATTTTTTCCTCCACCTCTAGAAATTTTTCTCTTATCAAATTCTCTGCCCAGATGCACACAGTCCTCTTTAACACTGTTCTTTGAGCACCTCGCTAATTGTTGCTCTTTATTCTCACAATAGCACAGGCAACTCTCTGCAGGGTGCCCCTCTGAGAGGGAAGCCAACTGGAGACAAATATGTTCAAGGCATGTACGCTGCTCCCATGGAGGGAATGAGCAGCTGTTGACTGAAAGGAACCCTAAGATCTCTTCCAGACCTTGACTGCTTCTACATCTATGCAGATATATTTCCCCGATTACTTAGCAGGAAAGTTGCTTAACTTATTAGAAAACAAATTCATCAGAAAATATAAAGAGGCAAAATATGGACTGAACAGCTTCATCACAGTTCCCTAACTCCTGCAGTCAGTCAGCTAGCAATTCCCCAGGTCAAATCTGTCTCTTTGCATCTCTGAGAAGTCCATCCTATCTCTTCCCTTGTTCCATCACCCCCAGGGCTTCTTTTAATTCACTTCCTTGGATTTGAAAGCTCGAGAAAACCAGCAGTATCAGTGCTAGTAGAGGAGAAAATTGTATCTCAGAGAAAGGGAGGAAGGGAGAAAACCCCCTCCCTTTTATACTTTAGAGCCCTGTGATCCCCTTCATCATGTGACATTGCTGGTGCCAAAGCAATGCTTCGAAGGAGTAAATGATTTTGTCAGCCTGGTTGCATCCTCCACAATTCACCCACTCTCTGTGCACCATTATCGTCATAGAGATATACTGAAAAGCACTGATAATTCACCTGATTTTGCACAAACTCTTCAGTTAGGCTGTTCTGATAGGTGAGGGCATGGTAATTAAGAAGGTGTGCAGGAACAGGCTATAAGGCTTGTCTCATCTTCAGGAAATTATCTGATGTCTCTAAATACCAGCTGCATGGAGGAGACCTATCAGTTCCTTAACACTATTCGCTGCTGTCTGGTCTAGGTATCAGTCTGGCTATCGGACCTCACAAGGAGAGCTTCTTCACAGTCCCAAACCTGCGTGATTAATCAGGCAGATTCACCTCATGACCGGAGACAATCTGCAAATGTTCACAGGGCTAAAAACATGGGATCATTTCAATGATCAGAGCAGGACCAGTGAATCCCCACCAGAAACTTTCATCTGGAAAACGTTTCATATATAAATATTTTTGTAGTGAAAATTATATTAAAAATAGTCCACTCATAAAGAAAGAAACTACTTTCTGTCAGGCACAGAACTTTTCAAAAAGTAAAGAAAAAAATCCATGTTTTCTGTCAAACTCGATCTCTTCATATATCCTTCTTTTCATTCTCTGGTATTTCCCAGCTGGGCCAAAAATTCAGTGAACAACAGTGCCACTATGCACTGAACCTCACGATGGCATGTCTGCAGTGCTCCCATCTGAGATATGATCAGAAAATCCCATGAGTGGGTAGCTTTAAATTTTTTTTTTCTATGCAGACATTATAATTTACTTAAGTAGCTAGCTGTTATGTTTGATGACCCAAGTAGTTTTTTGGCTACACTTCAGCAGCAAAGAATATACAAAATAAAGGGCTGGAAGTTGGCAGCTACCTTCTGACTAATCTTTCCTCCTCAACTGCCAGCTCCACCCACTTCTTCATATTTTGGGGAAGCTCATCAGAAGATGCTGAGAAACTGAAAGAGGCCTTACTATTTTCACTGTATATTTGGATGTTTAATAAAATTGTTACCGAACTTGTTCAGCATATTGCTATGTGATTGGACATTTCAGAATTAAAATGCACTGAACAGTCTACAGTATTATAGCCTCATTCAAATGAAAGCACTGTAAGATCTAGTGTCAGCGAGGCTTTTATCAATGACCCAGCTGTGAGTATGCGTGTTCCCCAAAAGATAAACTGAAAATAAATCACGTGAAATGTGGATGCCTCTGGCAGAATCAAAGGCAGAAGTCCTTCTAGAAACCAGAGGGGTTCTGACAGTACAACAATAAGAGAATGCAAATGCAATTCACATGCATTTTTAATGCCCACCCTTTACCTTGAGATGCACACACTGCTCACAGGTAAGAATTTGGGGTATCTATAAAATTCGCACGATCTCTAGATTCTCTCATCTGAGCTATAGTTAAATAAAACAATTTGCAAGCATATTCGGTTATAGAGACAGAGCATAAATGGCTAGGTGGCCAAGAATGGTGTGGCTAAGAATAAGTCTATCATGTTCTTACACTGGAGGAAAAGTGATGCAGATTTTTATAAATGCTACCTTGAAATGTAGAAATAGAGCTTCAATATATTTTTTTCCAAACCTAAGACCTTAATTAGCTATTATGTATAGACAAAAAAATCAACACAACTACGATTTTATAAAAAAAAAATTAAAAGTAAAAATAATTAAAAGAAAATTGAACTTGAAATAAATTAGGAAATCTGCACTTAAAAACATGAGAAAGATGTAAAAATAAACCAGTGAAAAAGCATTCTTCTTGTGATTTGCGAGACTGGGAAGTGCAGTGGTTTCTTACAGCACTTTGCTGGTTTCTTAGAGTTTAGATTTAACATATGTGGCTCATAACAAAGGATGTATTTAGGTCTCCTTTAAAGAAGCCTTTAAAATATTTATGTGGGTTTAAGTGTTCAGTAAATAAGTACTTGCTGTCACATTTTTCCCTCAACAATTAAAAGAATAGACCATTTCCACTAGCTATGCATACAAGGTGTCAATGCACAAACAAGTTACTGCTGATTTATGCGTTACCACCCATCGGCACACCTGCAGCAATCGGCTGCTCCAGTGCTCTTTCAAACTCCATAAAATAGGAGCTAAGTCTGGTTTGCTACATCCAAAAGTGAAGAAATTCATATTAACTTGAATCAGTCTGTATTTGCTGCAAGTTCCAAAGATGCACAGGGGCAGTTACCATTCTGACACACTGTAATTTGCTATCCCATTGGTTGGCATGTATGTGTTGCCATAACCATATATTAGACTAAGACTATATGAAGAGAGCAATCATTTTGCTTTTTGGGTCCTGCTGGCCACCTTATTTTGCATATTTAGCAGTTGCTACTTAACTTTGATTACTAGCACAGTTTATTAGAACAAAAAAACCCCAAACAAACAAAAAACCAACAAAAACCCCAGGGTGAACTGAGATCTAGAATACGGAAATGTCGCAAATGTGAGAAGTTTGGTGATGAAAACTATGTAAAAGTTTATGGTCATAGTTCTTAAAGTCAATGTGAATAAAAAGTTCAGAAACTATCAGCAGTGTTGAGGGTGTAGATTAAGATCATTTCACAGCCCACTAAGAATTCTGCTAATCTACATGTTCCTTGTGGTGGATAAGGAAAAAAACCCACATCTTGGAACACTTTATTCCCACATTTTGCTCAGAATTTGAGATATTTCCCTAGCCCCCCTCCCCAGAAAGCACAGGAGGCTGGGATATAGTCCAGCTGCTGTCAATCAGACTGAAGAGCTGGCTCTAATTGTGATAGATTCAAGCATGTGCCTCTGCCTTTCTTGTCGAAGCTAGAACATGTCTGCATAGAGCCAGCTCTCCTACTATCAGCACAGTTCATAGCAGCAAACTCCATACTTGCTCCTGAACAAAAATAAACAGTTTGATGGTATAACTGCATCTACACTAGGTTCTGCCAGGACAGCAGTTAGATGCCATTTTATTTTTAGTATTCCTAGCCTACATACGTATGTGAGCAAGACTTTTAAATATAGACCGAGCCTTCATATTTTTCTTCATTAGAGCTCTAGCAGAATGCCTAAAATGTAAACCACATTACAGAATATGCAGAATATGGGCTACAGGAACAGCATATACTTACTGCTTTTCATCAGGTATAAATTTGCTGTCCTATTATTATTGTAATATACATTACATAAAAGAGAAAAAGCAGAATTATCTAAATCACATACGCTCAGTGCTTCACAAAATACTAAAATCGTATCACAGATAGTAATATGAATGTCAAAGGTACTGTGTGTTTCAGAAGATCAACTTCTATAATTTACCCAATTGCCTACCATAAACATAAAATGGAAACTGAGGTGAAGTATCTGGAGGATAAATTTGGGGTTCTGCACAGGTAGTCAGGCTAGTAGAATTTGTCATTCTTACAAACTTTAGAATTTCATTTTGATAGACTGTTAATAATTTTTAAATTTTTCTATAGGGGGGTTTATTTTTTAACATTGCCTCAAGGTCATTTTATCCCCACCCAATGATAACTTCTACATCTTAATATTAAAACAATAACTACCCAGAAAAGGGCATTTCCCAGGGAGTAATGACTGGCTGGGAGGAGTTGATGGCCTGAGGCACTGCTGAGGGCCATTAACCCTGGCCGGTTATTAATCTCCAGGAAGTGCCCTGCACCAAGGTTGTTGTTGCTATTTTAAGCACAGATCGAGGGGGGCGAAATGGACATCTTAGTGTACAGGTTTCTTTAACACATGATGCCATTTCCTTTGTTGCAGTTTATGGAGGACATTTCTAGAAAGAGGGAATGCTTTTCCTGATACTCAACCAGATTTCACAGATCATTTTGCAGCCCTCTATTGCACACACAGTAACTTATCAAACTGAGAAAACGGTTGGGTTTTTAAGAGATTGTCTTGTCCCTCTAAATAATAGTCTGCATATTCACACTTTAATAAGACGAACAGAAACATGCAACCCTTCATGTCACTGTCAGTAAAATTACATTCTAGAAATATCTTTTTAATCACGCTGTCTTTATGTTTAGGGCATTTCCTTTGTCAATACTCCTGCTTAATGATCGCTCACAAATCTCTGCAAAAAAGGAATTTTAGCAACAACTGCTAAAGCACATCCTGCTTCAGCTAGCCATTAAGGAGTTTGTCTTTTCCAATAATCAAGCAGATTGGGTCATTTTCTAGGAGATGGTTGGTGAACTATTTCAGAAACAGCTTTAATTTTCTCCTAGTTCTTACCCTAAGGGTAAAGTTTTAAAGATGTTTTCATAGTCCTCACAGAACTGTGAAAATTGTTCTTTTTTTTGCAGGGATCAATAACTCATTTTTCAAATCAAAAGGATATTCTTAGCATATGTACAAATAGTCCTCTGCCTTACTATTTTTCAAACCTTAGCTGTGAAAGTAAAACAAACAAAATAAGTCATGGCTTTATAGCATGCATAGAAAGAAAGTACAGTTCTGCACTAAACTAGTTTGACAGGCTTCTCAACAAAGCAGTAGTTTCCAAGTGAAAAACATAAAAAAAGACCTTCTCACATTTGTCCTCAAGGTCCTAATTTGTCACCACAAACATGTACATCTGAATCATAAATTGATTGTAAAAATCTCACTGAGTTTACTATGTGGTCTTATTTTCAGTTACAAATTGCAGTTTTCAGCAAAAGATATGTGCTTTCTTAAAATAAAATTCCCTCAAATTGATGATCAGAGTATGTTTCCATCTCTTTACCTGATCAATATTTTAAAAAAAATATATAATCAAAAAACTCCAATGCACATGTGGGGTTGGGACCAAACATTATGACATGTACTTCATGGTCATTTGAAACACGCATGATCAGACACTGCCTCTGGGTAATTTTTTAGCAGACTTTCTGGTGTTTCTATATGTAGGATTGTCTGAGGTGACCCTCTGGAAATGCAGCCTTTCAAATCTTGGTGAACTGAAGACAGCATTTGAATTACAAACCCCTTAGTACATCATTTCAAACTAGTTCAAAATACACCTTCATCTCAGTTTCAGTTCACGAAATGTAGTTACATGCTAATCAGGTTGTCAAAACACAGTAGAGGAACAATGGTCCAAAGGTGAGACAGGACTGGGAGGCAGGAGAGGGTTTCTGATCCTGGGTGCAAACCTAACAGCTCTTTGTGCATTGACAATGGAAATCCATAAGAATGGGTTATGGAGCTCAGTCCTCCTTCTCTGACATGCACCAGCAGCATGTCTCTAGGTCAAGCTTAGAGCAGTATTTCCCTTGAAAATTCTCCCAGCTTTTAAAAAACCTGTGGCACAGGAATTCCCTGAGCCAGAGGTGATGCTTTCAAATAGCTTTTCCAGTAGGTTTTGCTCAACCTGTATGTACCTCTGGGACTGGCAATGCCCTACGAGAATGAGCTCCACAGCTGCAGAGCTATGTGATGAATTATCTCCTATTGCTCATTTCCACCTATCACCCTTCTGGTTCCAATCTAGAAGAATGTGAACTACACAGTGTATTTAAAATGTTAAAAAAAAAAAAAATCAACACACTGGCATAGTGATGGGCCTTGCTTTGTTCTCTCTTCCTTTCCCAGAAATTCTGTTTGATATGCTTTATTTCAATGCTAGTCAGCATTAAGCTGAAATTTTCATAGTGCTCTCTACTGTAACCTCAGTATAGTTAGCTTACAATTCCTCACTGTACATATAAATTTATTACTGCTTAATTCCATGTGCATACTACATTTTATCTATAATTTTTTTTTTGGTAGTTCATTGGTTAGTCACTCAGTGACTGAGTGCAAGATCCTTCACAACCCCTTACAGTCAGCTCTCATCTTTATTTCCATACAATACATACTATTATCAGCAAATTTTACATTCTTAAAATTCTCTCTCTTTTCCAGATTGGTAATAAACATTTTAAATAGCATAGAACACAGTACAGATCCCTAAGAAATCTTCCTGGAGCTCTCTATCCACTGTGAAAATTGAGTGGATTCCTTAACATTGTTTCCCATGTCTAACTTGTTAATTATTCATGTAAGTTTCTTCCTCTAATCTTACAGGAACCTAATTTCTTTCCAACTCTTCAGTGGAGGACCCTATCAAATACTTCTGGAAACCCAAGCTCAATTTATCATCTGAGTCTCTCTTGATGTCCTCAAAAAACTTCTTTTTTTTTTTTTTTTAAGGCAAAGCATAATACAAATGGGGTTCTTTACTTTTTAGTTGTTTGTTTGTTTTCTTTTTACTAGTTCTGTTTTTCAGAACAATTCTTACCAACATGCATACAAGGATAAAAGATTTTAGGTCTGTAGTTCCCCAGATCTCTCCCAGAAAAGAGGTGTAACACTGACTCCATGTCACTTCTCTGCTACTTTTCAAGCCTCAAACACATCTGCTATAGCCAACATGACTATCAAAGTGGAAATGATGAGAATTTTCCTGTATTTTCTCTTTTTTTTTTTACTAACACCTAAGCCTCCAGGAGTGAAAATTTACAGCACCATATTTTGTAGCTCAGTCCCATCTCTATTAATATTCAGGTCATGTGAAGCTTGAACATTTTTTATACCTTGTGGAAGAGTCTTTCCCAGAAAACTTTCTTCTTTATAAGAAAATGTGATCTCAAAGACCCAATACATCAACATTTCTGTTACTAGGCTCTGTTTCTGTTCACTCTTCCTTGCAAATAGAAATTGCTGTACCTACAGAAATGGATAAGCACTTCTGGTGTAAATACACTGAGTAAATCAGAGTTCTTGCTGAATTCCTCCTTAGACTGCACATAGGAAAATGCATCCTCCTGGCTCACAAACAGCTGAATTAGGATCAGGAGCAATGAGGACACCCTCAGGATGGGAGAGTGGAAGCTGCCCCAGAACATATAGAGGTATGTTGTTAATCTGTCTGCTGTTCTTTCATATCAGCTCTCTTCCCTCTCTTCTAGGAAGCATCTTTCTTTACTGTTTTTTATTCCTCCCTTTTTCTTGTGGTTAATGGAAAAGAAAAAAAAGGAACATGGTCATATGGTCCATGCTCCGAGGTCTTGTCTCTTCTACCCACCACAGTAGCCACTGGAAATTGAGGAGTTGTGACCATTCTGGTGCTCCACATTAGCTAGGGTCATGTGGTTTAGTTCCTGGGAAAGGTAATCCATATGAGTACCTTATTCCAACCTCATCTTCCCTTTTCAGCTAGGATTTCCTCTGATGTTAAGGGAATAGGCCTACTGCCAATTTTCTGTAGTGAAAGGGATCTTTTCCATATGGTGAATTTAACAACTGCTGTGTGGGCTTTTTCACCTCCTACTAAGCATCCACCTCATACCCAAACTGGCTTTAGGAAGTTTAAGCTGCAGCGATAACTTCTGGAGTTTTTTAATGTGATTTGTAGATCTGAAATTCAGATAAAGGAATATAGGTAGCTCTTCTGCACTGCTGGGAACTTCTGGGAGTATGCATTCCCAGCTTGTGGTTCCCTCCCCTTGTGCTCTGTCCTTTTCAGTTCATGTGGAAAAGCATTTGGACTTCCAGCAAGGATCCTCTGATAGGCCTGAGAATGCACAGCAGGTACCATCCCCATTCAGGTGACTATACACTGGTTGGTGTTGGCACCAAGTGAGGTCCACATGGGCATGGCCCTACCTGGTTGTTTAGAAATGTTTTATTCCAAGTTTGTAGGTGTTGAGCTTGTCAAGATGTCTGTGACTTATCACACGGATGCACAGCTCAGCAGGTATTTGGAGTACAAAGTATAATTTCTTTGTGATGGAAATGCAAAGCTATCTATATTAGCCCTAGGAAGAGCAGAACTTTTTATAATCTTAATCAAGTCAGTGACTGGTATCTAAAATGCAAATACTGTGTACTCTGTACAACATCTCACAGGTCTCTAAACATCCATTAAAAGCAAAAGCTATAATAATACCTGCAAAAATACACAGCTTATTACTAATACCTCTAGTGAGAAATCCAACTTTGACCTTCTCCTCACAGTAAAGCTGTGAAGTCTATGATTCCTCTGTATCTTAAACAGTTTTCCACCTCATGTCCCTTAATTTTAAGTCTCAAAGGAGATCTACAGCAATTTTAGATATCCTGGTCAATTCCTTTCAGTAACTAGATTACAAGGTCTACCATTAGTGCAGATTTAGTGAGGAAAAAGGTTTATATAAATAGATAAATTCTGTTCATAGTCTGTGGATGAAAACTATTATTAAAACTAGAGCTGGTCCAACACATAAGACTGATGATCTCACTTCAGGGATTACTTTGGAAAACTAACCAAACCACTCCAAATAAACTATCCAAATAACTATTATTGCTGTTGCAAATCTATTTCTATTCACTTTATAACTTCACAAAATCTTTTCGAACATTGCATGTTTCTGCAAACAAAATTTATTTATAGAAGCAAGGCACTCACATATGCCTATTAAGGTTGTATTTTTTTCCCTCAGTAACACCTTATTTTTCCTGTCCTCACAGAGTGGAATTAAACCAAATCTGGTTTTTTTACCTAAATTAGAAAAAAAACTTTCAAACCAAGAACCTACGAGCACCCAAAGCAAACAAAAGTGTCATCCTTATTTCATACTTCTATGGTAGAAAAAAAATGCATAATATAAAACACTATTTACACCATTCCACGAGATTAAAAAAAATCCCCCAAAAACAACCACCAACAAAACCCCCACAATGCTACAAAGAAGTTGGTTACCAGCCTGGGATCCAGCGATCTGTTCCCACACACTCTCTAGCATGGCTATTCCCGACAGGTGTTCCTGGGACATTCTGAACAAAATGTTGAATAAAAATATATCTTTAACAGTTTCAGCCTTGAAAAGCTGCTCTCTGCTGAGTAACTGTCAGAGAGACTGTCAGCAACATTCTGCAAGCAGCAGAACAAACATTAAGACAAGAGTTTTCAGCTTAGTTTTGGGGTCCAAGAGTACTTAATGTTTCTAGCAGAAGAGGTTTCTCAATTCAACACATTGTGACACTGATATCTCAATCACAGATTCAGTGTCACAGCTGACAATCTGGTATCCTGTGTACATTCCCCAGAGTCATGGAGGAGACCAAACTCATTTGTGTTGAGCTTGGAGGCCAAAAAGTTACTTTTAAGACTTCAGTATACTAACATAGCAATGTTGAAAAAAATTCAATTTGCCATCTTCTTCCTAGATCTCAGTTCTTTCTTGTAGTACAAATTTCTCAGACATTTGCTTGTTCGTGATGGACTTCTGTTAGCCTGGTAGGGAATGACATAAGAGAAGAGTGGGAAAGACTGCCAGTCAGAGACAACTGAAAGCCACAAGCAAGAATCAGGAACCAGAAGAGCCAAAGAATGAGGTCACTGACTACAGGGGTGAAGACAGCACAAGGGAGATGCTAGTTTCTGATTTATAGAGGCAACATGTCACAGTTAAGTGACATCACCACTGAGCTGTGACTGGTGGTCCTCTTTTGCACAACCTATTGCAAAATTTAGTTTACATCCTAGCCTCTATTGGGGGAATTTGGCTGCCCTTTCTGGTTTGCTTCTTCCCAATGGCACAAGATAGGATGCTGTTGTGTGATCATCTTCTAGTGAAGTAGCTATTTTGCTCATATTCCTTTCATCTGTAAGATAAAACTTACCTTAAATTACTTGTATTACACAGAAAAAGCAATTATGTGTAAGTTTCAATTTGCTTTTAAAATTTGCCATAGTAATTTTTTTACTGTAATCACTTGTATTCTCATCTGCTTGGCCTTCATTTGAACAGAATATGTCATCCTTTGCTTGTTAATTAAGTTCACCCAAACAGTTCTCAGAAATTGGTTTTGGTTTTAATAAAACTCACAAAGTTTAAAAAGCCTTTCTGAAGGAGTGAACAGACACTGGAGAAAGAAAATTCTGCAAGGTTTAATTATACAGAATATCTCAAAATAAGCACCAAGACACTTCTACTTAGTGAAAAAAATTTTGTTTTCAGTTAGCAACAAATTTACTGTTATAATTGTGACAGATCTTAAGAGTTCACAGGCATGTTTTAAAAACCCCTGTAAGCAATGCCAAGGTCTACTGCTGGACTGCGTCCCCCATGCCCACACAGGCATTACCAACCTCAAAGATGCCACAGTAGCGGCCACAGCCAACATGCAGGATCTGAATTCACATTCTCAAAGTAATAACTCACATATAATGAGGGATGATCAGAAGATGCTGACCACAGGCATTGTGGAAGAGTGGGACTTCATCCCACACACGACACAAGGTCTCAGAAAATTCAAATCTTACTTTTGAAATGTTGCTAGTGCTTTTCCTCACAGAAGAGAATGGTTTGATCTTGAGTACAAAGTGCTGTGAGGGATTTTCGGTGAAGACTGCACTGGAATAGCATTCCCACAGCAGAAATGGTCAACAGTCTGCCTGCATGCAATATCCAGGATTTTGACAAAGGATGTTAAAATCAAAATCAGGATATTATTTTTTGGTTCATACTTTCACTATGATGAAATAGTAAATAAGTAAAAAAAAAGAACAGTAAATAAAGTGACAAGAATCTCAGCAAAGAAACACACAGTCCATCCACAGCAGAGTATTAAACATGCAGCACTTAACTTTTACTGTCAATAGTTTGTCTTTAAATTCTTTTATACTTGCTGATGTATACATTGAAACACAAGGAATAAGAAAAAAAAAAACCATATTATCTTCATGTCATAATATATTCAGGAACATTCACTTACTTTGCTCATAGCTGAACCATGGAGGTAACAACTTCAAGAGAGAAGATATGCAGGCTATAGGATTTCTAACTTTATCCATTTGAGATAATGATTGAGGAGAATTTTACTTTCCACTTCATGGTTCTTATCCACTAGAACAGTACCTAAAAACCCTTATGCCAGCTAGCTGGAGTCATTGCTCCCAACTTTGACTATTACCTTTCCGACAGATATTCCCCAGAGCCAAACAAGCTCTAACAAAACTTGTAGTGAAGTTAACTTTAAGTATTTTTTTTTCACCTAAAGCAGTCAATTGCTTATAAAAATAAGTATCTTTCACATTTGGATTAAGAATGAAAAAAACCATATTCCTTTTATGATTAAATTTAATTCACAGAAACAATTATTATTATAAGTTACATCTTTAAATATAATCTCAAATACAAAATTATTCACAACAGAATTGACAAGCATCCACACGGGGATCAACTCTTTTCCTTGATATTATCTCTCTGAATGTAAACATCAGCCTAAGTAAAACATCATCCTAAGTAAAACATCATGACTGTTCTCTGTATAACAGTCATTTCACAGAATTTTCTGTCATAAATATATTTGGATGGGTTATTCTGGTTTTTAGCAACTTACTCGCATGTCAATAAATCAATTTGCATTGTATTTAATAAATACTAAATATCTGAGTTTTCACAGGTTTATAAACGGGATATTCTAAATAAGTATGTTGCATCTTTATGATTAAGTGGCACTTACATGGTTTGGAAAGTCAGCCTTCAATTCAGCAATGCTTTTACACCAATATGCTGCTGTTTTCTCGCTGATCAGTTCAATGTTTAGAAAAGAGCCTTGGCCTGGGCCATACATAGGACCTGAAGTAGTTCCACGGACAATTCTTGGAGAAACATTGGTCACAATATCCTGCAAAACAGCAAATACTTTCAGACAAATTTTTCAAAGAGAGGCATATATCAACAATGTATATAATATAAACTTAAATGCACCAAGTGTTTTAAAAATCTACTATTATTATGAGTAAAAGCTACAACTGTAGGGCAGTTCTCTAAAACAGGAGATTCTCTAATTAAATTCTTTACATCAGAGGAAAAAAATGTTTCCTGTGTGTGTGAAGTGGTATGATAACTACCAAGAAAATGCCAATATGAGGCACCTACAAACTGCCATACAAACTATCATTCAAATTATGCTTCTGTGTTGGGCAGAGGGGATGTAAGACTTTGTGTAGAAACTTGTGTAGGCCTCAGTCATGTAACAGCATACATGTGAACTATCCTCCCAAAAGATGATCAAAGTCCATGTCCTACACTCACAGTGAGGCGCTGCTCACCAGCCTCTCTGTTGCAAAGGCACAGGCCAGGCACCAGCAAAAGTACATCAAACTTCACAAATAAAACCGTACCATTAAAAGAGATCAAAATCAAAAAATAAAACAAAAAATAGTGAAGAAGAAGATTAATATTGTAAAGCATGACATTTCTGAAGGTCATTGTGAGGTCAGCAAACAATTTTGAAACATACAGTAAACACACAAAATGTTGACTTGTTTAGCAGTCCTAATTAAGCTGCGATGTCACTAGATATATATTAACAAAGAACTGTAAATTCTGACATTATTTAAAACTAAAGAGAAACATGGATGGCAAAATGTTCCTTTTGCCAATTTCCAATTAAAAATAATTTTGAGTAAAGGTCATTTATTTACAAATGTATCAGACTTATTTGTTTAAGTACTCCTCCTCACCATCTTGTCATTTTTAGTGAGATAACATGAACCTCCATTAGTATATAGCAATTAAGGTCAATTTACATATTTTAATTAAGAACCATCCCATATAAAACAATTAGGGTAATAGGCATACTAACTGGATTTCATAACATTTGGACGTTTTTCCAGCTAGATAGACAGGAAACCTTAATTAGCATTAATTAGCACTGATCTGCATATGTTTGATAAGGCATACCCTTGCCACAAAAGATTATTTATTCCTGAATCTGCCAAATGCTGCAGTTACAGAGGATAAAAGGACTTTTCTTCACATTGTATGTAAATTTGAGGTAATCTTAATTTGCTTATAAAGTTGAATTAATTATTATACAGTAAATATGCACTAATATTTTATATAGATAACTATATGTCCATTTAAATATGTAAAAATCATACAAAGTAATCTCCCGAGTTCACCTATTTGCAGACCTAATAAGTCTGAAACATGGACATCACATTAATCCTCAGTTTTCCTATTATAATATTTTCCTTTCATCACAAAAGTTTTACGTCCCTCTCAACGGTTAAGTTATATTTTCAGAAAAAAAGAAATTCAGAACTTTTTCTGAATTTATGCAAACCAAAACTATACACCAAAGTACATTCCCTTCACTTCCAAAACAAATCTCAAAAATTGCAGCATATGCAGAACCATTTACATCAGTTTGCTCCACATTATCCTCTTGACCATTTCACTCCTTTTAAATTGTCTCTGAGGAGCTTGTAGTTTGACTTCATTGTAGAAAGCTATTCATGCACACTGGCCATCACCCCAGTATGAGAAAACACACAAAGTCAATAACTGAAATGCTGGCAATCTCACCTGAGTCCTTCCAACACAGGGTGCATGTTAAACATGTGCTGATGTGATTACTTTGACCATCCTGCAAGCAACCACAAGCTGCCTTTTCCCATGCACCAAAGCAGTCAGAAGCAATGTAGCTACAGTAGTATGGCACTAAGCCTGAGCTAACAGCCTGTCAGTTGGTGGGAACTATTACTTTTGGGTTTAGTGTGAATGATGATAATGCACATGGGTCTGACTTTCATTTTGTGGCTTGCTTGTGGACATGTGTTTGCCAGATAATGCTTGCAGCCACTGATGGTACTGTTTGATATCTTACTATGTGCAAGTCTTGGTGTTCTTCCAGTGACTTTCATTTTACTACAGGTAAGAATTCAAAGACTGAGATATTATAGCCTAGATTATACCTCTTGTGGGCCACTCACAAAGCCCCGGTCTACTTCCATGCAAAAACACTGAAATTTTTCTATCTGCTTTTGGTCTCCAAAGGAACAGAGACCTTTGCTTAGACTCTGTGACTGCTGCTGAATCCCTGTGGCTTTGATTCCCTCTTTCCCAGAGCTCAGTCATAGTCAACATCTGAGCGACAATTTATCTCTCCAGAATCCCACAAAGCTGAATCAGGAAATGCACAGACTTTGCAAACTACCTCAAAACCAGCTATTTTTCACTTTAATGACCACAGGAGATACACAGAGACATATGAAATAGTAAACAGACGTTCATCTCTCTGCCTGCATTTCCTCACTGTTGAATTTTCCTTGAGATTTTGTGAGATCCCCGTTGTTGCTGTGAGACCTTCATCTCCCATTCCCCACCACCTGCTTCCTCAAATGGCGGCTTCCACTGCCTCCCTACTGCCGCTGTGTCACAAGAACCCTCTGGTGTGTCCATGCATCACTTTATCTTTCCTGACCAAGCTGTTTCTGCTTCCTAAAATCCTTCCTGGCTTTCAAATCCAAACATTACCACCTGGCTGCTTTGTGTTAGTTCATCCCAGGAGGGATACGCCTGTCCTTATTTAAGATCCTGGTCCTCAATTGCCATTCCTAGTTAAGAGTAAACTAGATGGAGAGAGTCTGTAATGACTGACACGCTGGCATTCCTCCTGTCTCGTTAGCACATGACAGCCCCAGACACAGGGAGACTCACAGTTCATGGAAACAAAATGGAATTTATAACTTATGTGATGATTCAAGGAATCTGTCTATGTACATACAAGAATAAAATCACACAAGTGACAGAACAGAAAATTGTCTCTTTGAGATGAGTGTGAAATACCTACTTGCCTTACCAACATCTTTGTCTTCTGTCTCCTGCCACAGCTATGAAAGCTGAACAGGGAGAGAGTTAAGCAAAGGATCTACTGGCAGGCTTAGCAAACTTCATGGCCCTTGGTCTTAGGAGTGAGTTTTACAGAATACCACAGGTTGTTTCACTAAGACAGGAAATTCTGGTGGCTGGCCTATTGCTACTGTTGTCTCCAAAACCAGCAGGTAAGGGCAGAGCAGCTGAAATACCCCAAGTGCTCCAGTCCATGGGTTTGTGACAGACCACCTTCTGGTGCTTTAATTGAACTTTAATTTAACTTTCCCTGTTTGTAGGAACTGTAGGCCTATTGCTGGCACTGTCTTTTCTTTTCTGAAACCCCAGAACTTTTATCCCAACTATGCACACAACCTTTTTATTGTTAATAAAAATTACTGTTTGCATAAAAAGCCATAAGAGAACTGGAGTGAGAAACCTGACAGGAAGTACTTCAAGGTTTGAACCTAAAAACTTTACTGATTCTAGGCAAAGCTGACTGTTACAAAGAGATGACCTGAGCAATGAGTTGGTCTGGTCCCTGCATGCAGTTGAAAGTAGAGGTCCACATACAGGAATAGAAGAATGTCTCCACTCTCCAAAACAAATCAAGTACATAACCTCCCCAGGCAATGGAGACAATGAACAGTCCTTGGGAAAAGTAGCACAAAACTTTCATGTACTCTGAAGAAGACCAAGGATAGAAGACTTTTAATAAAGAGCAAGTAGGAGAGAACAAAGCTTATATCTTTCAACACAAAAAGACAAAGCTATGGAAAAAAAAAAAACCTAAAAAAATCATTGGCAAAGATAACAGAAAAGACCATATCAAATTTCTTTGTTTTGTGGGGAAATATTGCAAATTAATGTAGACTTGGGGATCAGGGGAAATGTATTCAGTACTAGGTTAAAGCAAAACAACCTGGAACGGGGAAGTTAATGTAAATAAAGAGAAACAGTGACAACAAATGGAATCAAGAGTGTGAATCATGAATGTTTCAGTTGCTGAATTTCTTGCCTTGCCTCAAAAGCTTATTCATTTTTTCAGGAGAGCACACCAGAAACAATCTCAGGACATCATCAAGAAAAGTGGTGTTACATAGATAAAAGCACCAATATTGTGCTGCTTTTGGATTCCCCTCTTCCATGTACAACCAATTCTGATATTCTAGTAACTTGAGACTGAGTTAATTTGCATTACACATATATTTCTGTTCCTGTTGATTAATTAATTAACACACTGAAAAGACGACCCAAGGCATTGATCAGGCCCCATTTGCTCTAATAATCTCTGAACTCTGCAATCAGATCATTGAATTCTAAACTACTTAAGTCTAATGGGCTGGGAGATTTGAGAAAACATTTTAAAGATAAAGCCCAGACTCTCAGCAGTTTTTAGTCAGCTAAATTTAAATAAAGGTATATATCAATACATCAGTCCATACCTTACTAGTCATTCTGAAATTTGTTTTGCTTTGCACTGTCCACATTTGCAGCTAATAATTGCTACAGATTTTTGTGTTGTAAAAACACAACCGTCCTGCCTAAAATGAGTGATGAAAGCATGTTTGGGCAGCAGGGACATTTTGATCCTTAGGGGATCTGAAGGGTTGTTGGGCACAGTGTTAGATCATGTGACAAGTACAATCATTGTGTGTTTCTCCTAAACTAATCAGCAGAGAAATAATTCACATTGTGAATATTACAGTTGTCTGTCATCTAAGGGCATGGAAGTTAATGACATGTAGAAATTAATCAAGCCATTCACCTCTCTCTCAGAATTACTGTTTTAGGGGAACCAAGAAGACAGCTCTTCATTAACAGAGTTTGCTTATTATTTCATAATCATATCTCCTAGAAACTAAAAAAAAACACCACAAAATTTGGAGTAAAATGTGTAAAGAGGTCAGTTGTAGAAAAGCAGTCTCCTAAGAGGTATACCACCTCATGCCTACTCCATTGATGCAGTTATATTAGGCAAATATAATAAAAGGAAAAAAGATAAATGTGTATGATTATTCATATCAAAGCTCTGATGTGTTTCTATTGATTTGCAGAGCTCAAAACATTATTTTTCTGTCCATTTTTTAAAAAATATTACAGCTAACAATATGTTAATGAACACTTGAAATAACAAGGTTGCTGTGGGGAAAAGACTGGGGGTAAAATTAAAGGAAACTAGAAAGTTACAAAAATTTCAGTCAGCATACATGCTAAGAGGGGGATGAAATGGATGATGGAGCAGAGTGGAAAGTTACAGAAACAGCTGTAACAATATGGAAAATTATAGAGGGAAAATGCAATTGCTGCTCCCTGGATGGAGCAACTTCCCACACATGCTAATGGGGACTAAATGAAGGGTGGAGTGGAGTGGAGTGGAGACACTGCAGCCAGGATCTGTTGAAATCCTCACAAGAGGGGGAACTTGGTGATACCTTGTAGCTGATAAACCACATAGCACCTGTCAGCCACGGGAGAAAAAAGATGATGTCTTGCTGTTGAACCAGCGACCATAGATGTAACACTAATGCACACCTCCATCCCAAGGGTGACCTCAAGATGTAATACTGATGTTACCCACTTCCAAGGTATGACCACCCCCACTAAACATGATATATGACTGGAGTCATAAATATCTGCAGCACAATTAAGGTTTCAAATGAGATTTTTGGATTTTAAAAATACATTTAATCATGCTATAGCAAGTGTTAACATGAGTTTTCTTCACTCTGAGAGGCTTCCAAGAAACACAGAGAACTTGTCTAGCACCGTTGGTCCCCAAAGTCAATGAAAGTCACTTCATACTTCAAATTAAGCTTTTCTCCTCTTTAACTTATGAAAGCAGATAGGAATTAGTGACCATTGTCAGTTTCTTTTCATTAATATGAGAAAAAAAGATTAAACACAATGAGCAGATTACTATTTCTAACAAAGTTAATTTATTTGACCTTTCTTTCTTCTAGGGAGGGAGGCCATTATACTTGCCAAGTGGACTATGTGTCTGCACATTCCTGGGGTTGCTGCTCACTAAATGTCCATGTGAACATCAAAGCAGCCACACTGGCTTCTTTGTGGAGGACACATGTAAATAAATACCTTATAAAGGTAATTTTAGTCTAGTATGTCAAAACAGCATATTTAAAGTTAGTAGACAGTAAACTGCAATGTAAAAAACCAAACCAGATGTAAGGTTCTGCTTTACTATATTCAATACACCATCTTCTTTAATTGAGTAACAAAGTACTGTAACTGAAAAACACAGTTATTTAAGCAAAATATGATGTGCTTTTCTTCACGAATTTTCAAAAATATATTGAAAAGGCTGTATGGATTTCAAAATCTACTATTTGTGAAATGTTTTTAGAGCTTATTTTCTAAATGCTTTAATCAACACCCCAACACTCAAGATTCAGTTTTCCCTGAAGTCTTCACTAATTATAGCAGAACTTTATTTCAATTTCACCTATGTAAAAAAATGGAGAAGGAGACATTGCCTTTTTCTGCCTAATATCACTGTAGTTAAAACATTCTGGAAATCTGGCTCACTGCTGTTTGCACACCCTCATAGAATGGCATCACAGACTTATGTCCTTGTAATTCCCTGCCAACTCTCACTCAAGGTCTTGTGATGATTTGCCTCTTCTGTGACTCAGCTGTCTAGCCAGACTGTGTCTAGTATCACCCCTTCTGGAGTTTTAACCATCCACAAAAGGCAAGTGAAACCTGAAGCAACAATACCACTGCACACAGCACTGTTCCTATACATCCCTTCTGACTTGTTCCTCCTCACCTCCTCCATCAGAACTGAGACATGCTACATATCTGTAGTGTTTCTTTTATGAGGCCCAAAGCACTGAATTGCTCTCCTGAATTTCTCCAAGCTCAGAATTTTTTCCAGTTGAACTGGAAGATACATCCAGAGCAAGGACCTCTACAAAGACAAAACCATTCTAACAGGTACAACCATGAAGACCTTATCTGCTAGAGTAGGATTTTTACAACACATACCAAGTCTTAACAAGACTCCGGCTCATGGAGCAAGGCAAATAAATTTGCTTGTGATTTCTGCCCAAGGAGGTTTGATGTAGCCACTGGCACCTTCCAGTGCACAAACCACTATGTTGCACACAATGCTGCCTGTTGAATTTGTAACACTTGCATTTCATATTTTATTTTAGTGAGGGAATAGGTCAGACTTTATTCTTCCCATATAAGTATAAAACCTCATCAAAATCCATTCCTCACTCTCTCCTCTTCCCCTCAGTGCATACAGAGGCATTTTTTTAAAATTAAAACCACCTTGACAGAAAAACTTATCTCAGAACATCCCACCATGCAGAAACTGCTCTAATCTCTCCACCACCAGATACGAAATGTAGTACCATAAAGACACCTCCTTTCTTTCATTGCTTTTGAGAACGAAGTCTACACCTTGCCCTCCCTTTCCTCTTCATTGCTTTCCTTCTCTTGAAGTCAGATAGCATAAAATGATGTAAAATAATTATTTTTAAGTTCCTTCACTAAAATAAGAACTGAATTGAAAAATATAATATTTCCTCAGCCTTCCAGCATTGTTTGCATTGGTGATTTAAAGTGTAAGTGTTCTGATCTTTCCACTAGTACAGAACAGATCTTGAAAAGGAACCTTATTGTAACTTGCAAATTGTGCTTCTTCAGCTTTTACATACAAGATCTAGTATATTATAAAGGGGAAAAAGATACCTTAAAAATATTCTTATCTGTCTTTTGATGTCTGTTTGTCCTATGTTTGCAAAGATGAAAGTACTCAAATCTTTACTTATCTTGTATTCAAGAAGTCTGGAGTACAAACAGTGCTTGTAAATCTTTGTTAATATTCTACTCTACCTCTTGACTCACTAACCTGAGTTATGCAAATTATTTTTTTAAAAACCAGACCATTTCCTCAAAAATGCTTTTACAACACTAAACTGTCCCATTTGTGTTTATTAAGCTAATTTAACACTACAGCTTCAGCAAGTACGATGGCTTTCCAAATCACTAAGTTAGCACAGAAGATGCAGCCCATAAGGGAAAGAGCAATACGTCAGGACTTTGGAGAAAAACTGCCAAACCACTCATATTGTGTGAAAAAGAAACAACAAGTTAGAGGTTTAGTTACTATACATCTGATGTTTTTCCTATACTGTCTCATTAATGCTTTAAGATTTAACCATGAGAATGCATGAGAGACTTCAAAATTTACAGATGTCAAACTTAATTTCTACCCAAGCTTTTATCATTGCTGCTTGCTCAGCACACCACCTTTCTTACTAATGCAATTCTCAGACAGTAGGCCATCAGTACTGACGACTTGTGATGAAGACAGTAAAATTCCAGCTCTTTAGATAATCTTACTGGGTCAGTGTATTAAAAAAAAAAATTATTCTCTTTACCTTAGAATAATTGCAGAACAATCCCATCCTGCTGCAAGCCAAATAGAAATGGTTTGCTGCCCTTGCTCAAAACAACAGCTGTCCCTCAATCTTTGTCATACATGATGGTTTGTCTAGAAGTCCTAATACCATAAACTAAAGCTCCCTAAAATAAATTAGGAGATTCAAATACAATACAAATTATGAGTAAAAGTACAAAATAATTAGAAATTAGAATGGTAACTATAATGTTTATGTCAAATCTACAAATATTTTCTAGTTGATTTATATATTTCACAAGAAAATTAAGTTCTGATCTTTGTTTACAATTACATTCGCTTGAGCAGTTTAAAACCCCCCACTTTTTATAATGCAAGGTCATACTGATTTAAAATTAAAACATTAAATTTAACTTTTTTTTTTTTGTTTTTTGACATATTTGTTTGTTTTCTGGACATTAGAACATAAGAACATTTTTACTGTAATTACAAAAGATAATTTTTAAAATGTATTATGTCCTACAGCACTTTGCCTTGACAAACAATCACTAGATACTGCATTGAACAGAATACAAAAAGCAATCTTTATCACAAGGTTAAAATTAGTCTTTGAACAAAAGGTGCTTTCAAAACAAATCCAAACTCTCATCAGCTTTGTATCAGTTTCTCTGCAAGAGCCAGCGAAGTGAGGAATGGAGAGAAGAGAAAGAAAAAAAAAAAACACCTGAAGGGCATTTGAAAAATTTCTTGCTAATGTTCACACATTTTATCAGTTTTCTGATAAAGGTGTAAGCAGTAGGACACGATTAAATTTCTGCTGTCAAACCGCATTGTGGTCAGAAACTATACTCATCAAAGAAGGAGAAATAGACTTACAGTTCTTGAGAGAAAATTGCATCTCTATGCAGACATTCACTTTTGGATCTGTTTTTGCATTTCAGGGTTATTGGTTGGACTTGATAATCTTAAGGGTCTTTTCCAACCTAAATGATTCTACAATTCTTAGATCTCAGTGTTTTGATATAGTAAACTACCTAATCAATGAATGGTTGCTTTAGGCGATTGACGAGAAAAATGTTCAGTGTCTCAAAACATTAATTAATTTTCAGTAAGAGGTCACAAGAACAGAAAACCATGTTGCAAATGTTGCAATGCTAATGATTTGAGGAGAACAGAATGGAATAAAATAGCAGTACATGGGTAAATAAAATATCTGCATGGAGTGCAGCTTTTGATTTGTATCCTAAACTGAAATTTCTTTGCCATGGCTTCTAAGGACCTTGTGTACCTTCACAAAGGTGGAAAATTAATGCATAATAATTGAAATATACTACTCCATTCCATAATGCTGACCCTTGGTACTATAGTGGATTTAGATTACAACAACCTAGCCTGCCTTAAGAGATTAATTATTTTACTGACATCTAAAAATATTAGTCCATTTTCAGCTGTCAAGGAATATCATCACCAAATCAGTAATCAAAACTTGTGAAATGTACTTAACTGACCACATAAAGGAGCAGCAATTCTTAAGATTTCTTTCTAGATGACCATTATTGAATGGTCCCACGAAATATTAATGAAAAGGCACTTTTCAAAGCATGAGTCTAAGAAAATCAGGCAAGAACCAACAGAAGTAAAACCTTGTAAAAAATCAAAACCAGTTAAGACCCTGGAAAGAGACGGAAGAATTACATGACATGTTTGCAGCAGCAAATTTGAAAGAGTCACTAAAGCAGTCACGCTTACTTAGGAGAATACAAATTCTCTTTTTGTACTTAAAGAAAAGACCAAATTAACATAGTTTTTTTCAAACATCATCATTGAGAGAACTCAATGTTATTTTCTTTAATACTGTTTTCTAATTGCTAAAGAAAATACTATAATAAGGCAATAGGGCACCATCAGTAGCAGGAGGTTCCTAACAGGATGACTAAAAGTCAAGACACACAATACCACAGAATGAGCTCCTTTAGAAGAAAAATGTGAGAGAATTGCAGGTGGTCTCATAATTCTAACAAAATCCCTGACAGAAAGAGCAAACAATGAGAAAATGGGATCTTTAAAGCCCACAACATCTAGGATTTTGCGCTCAATGTATAAACATGGAAATTAAACAAACAAAAACTCTAACACAGCAATACTAATGGCTGCTAATTAAGCATGTAACTTCACACTTGAAAAAAGCAAAGAGGTAACTATTTATTTAAGAGACAATACTACATGGATTAACAAAGCTCCTGTCAACAACTCTGGACATCTGTACCAAGCTCACTTATTGCCTAATTAAATATTAACATGTCCTGATAGAATCTGTGGTATAATTTTAATTACTGTTTTCTCATAGGGAAGCCATATAATCAATGTATTTCTAGCTGTTCCTAGAGGCTGTTTTGTAAAACTCCATTAGTCAATTGTGAACCATCACTAAAATATTTTTCTTCAGATTTCTGTAAGTAAACCAAGACTATTATATTCTCCTAGGAGGAGGGGAGACTAGATGCCTCCTTTCAAGTGGAAAAAATATGATTTCTTCAATAATCAAGAATAAAATCTTTTAACTACGATCCAATTTAAAGAGCTTTTAAAACTCTTGCACAAAGAATCAACATTAGGGAGTTACAGATCACCAAAGTTGTATTTAAATTTATGTATAATCCAAAATATTTTTATTACTGGATTAAGTAATTAGGATGAGAATCACATTACTTCCTTGAAGCATGTATTAAAATTTTCTGCTGGGGATGAACTGCAAATATAGAGGTACATCTTGTATCTACTTGCGTATTTTCTTTTTCCATTAGGATTAAGAATACTTAAATGCTATAAGCATTGATTAACATTTGTGTATATTTAGGAGTGAGAAATGCAAGGAAACAATATCAAATCTATTTGGGAAGCTATTTAAACAGCTAGTATTATAACTTTCAAAATATCAATTCTCCAGGTAGCACTAAACAATTTCAAGTCATAGATAAAGGGGTACAGGGAAGGTGGAAGCATCTAAGGGTATATTTTGTTTTACATTCCAATGATAATCTAGCCATAACACTTCTACTTTGATAACCTGAGCTCTTAAACATTAACTTTGTTTGAACATACTTCCTTTTATCTTTTTTGATCTAGAAGTCCTATAGAAGTCAAAGGGTCTTTTGGAAGAGCAGGGATTGCAAGACTGAACCACTTACCATTCACAGAGCCTGATTATACAGAGATCCGGATAACATAATCATAGGGAAAAACAAACCCTGAAAATATGAACCCCTATGAATTTTAACTCAGCATGTGAACATCTTGTAAAAGATTCAAAACCAATTTTAATTCACTATTACATTTTAGACAGGATCTTTAAAATAGACTTTGATTTTTGCTAGAGGTATCGTCTACTTTAAAATCCATGAAAAAAATCTAGAATTATCCTCTTTGTATTGGCTACCAGAATGAGGACACACATTAGAGTATTGCATGCAAACTGTTAGATTTTATGTTCATAGACATAAAAGTAGTTGAACTACTTTTCAGAATAGATTTAAATTAAATTTAAAAAATCAAATAATTGACAAAATTGTTTTGAAATTACTTTCCTACAAATCAACTTTCAAGAAATCTCAAATCTTGTACTGCAAATTGAACTATCATCTTGAATTAATTACCATTTTTGTAGTGACTAATGCATTTTTTCTGACCCCCTGAATCACGGAACAAACTCTCCTGGCATATTTTGATTGATAAGGATGCAGTACTGCTATGGCAGAAAAGCTCACACTGAACTTGAGGCATCATGTTTACATCCCAGGGAGTGCGTTTGAAAATACAAACCCTGGGTAGACTGAGCTCAGGAAGGGCAGACCCCACAGTCCAGATCTGCCATTACAGATCTGAGCACCTCTGAGAGCACTGTGTGATCTTCCATCAGTCATCACAAGAGGTGCCAAACATAGGCTCCATAATCTAGAGAGGGATGGCTTTTTCCTCCTGAGAGCTTCACAGCAGAGATTTCCAGCCTGCTGGGCTGATTCTGCTTTTCCAGACTGAGCTCTTAATAAATAAACATTCAGTGTTTGCAGATGTCATACCTTCTCTAACAGACAGAAATCCACGCAGAGAAAAGCTGAAGTGCACATAGAATTTTTATGCCAAAGGACGAGCTCTGATTCCCATCTGCTTGTGGCAGACACAGAGGCCCCACCTCAAGTCCAGTTTTCCTCTGCAATCACCGGAAGTTTTCAAAGCAGTAAGTTAATCATTGGCTATTAACTTTTTTAAATGCCCGTGAAAAATGACACATTCTATTGGCTTTTAAAAATCAACCCTGTGGGACATAAAGCACAAATTTAATAAAGCAAAAAGAGCAAAGCTCATTACAATATTCTTTTAAGAACTGAAAGTAATCATGATACATGGAAATTCCTAACAAGACAATTCTCCTGTTTACCATTGAGGAAAAACGTTATTCTAAGCTGACCATGTCCTTTTTCATTAAATGTATAACAGGTCCCAAACCCCAGCCCTCTCTGGAGTCATTGCTCAGGTCTGTCAGTTAAGTAAATATGCTCATCAGAGGATCTAGCAGGCACACACAGATAAGGTAGACATGAAGTCCATTCCCCTTGAAATCAATAGGAAGGTGGTTGTTAGACACTATAATTGAGTTAGGGTTTCATTTGGGAATCTGTGGTAAATGTTCCCACTCTTACTGCCACAGGGGTGTAAGAAAGTATACGACAGCTGTGGCTGGATCTCTGGCACCATTAATGGCAGAGCCAGCTGAGACCCACTACAAAAGGCTTATGCATGCTCAAAACTGGAATACTAAGAGTAAATCTGTCCTCTGTCCTAGAGAGGGCAGCTTGACCTGCAGGCTCTTTGTTCCAATAGAATATTGATTTAAAACTGCAGCAAGGATTCAAAAGCCTTCTGATGCTAAACCTAAAAAGTCAGGCACAAAGTTGTATAAGGAGAAATATGTTTTTTAGCCCCACCAGAAATCCTTGATGAGGGATAATTATACTAGTGATAAATAGGATATAGGGATTGTCTTCCCATCCTTTTCCCTATCTGTGGAGAACTGTGGAGTTTAAAGCACAGCTCACTTCAAAATGCCATGAAGGAACAGGATATACCCATTACTGCCACTTGCCAGATCACATGAGCAGTCTCACTCCAAGGGCAATGAAGCCAAGTTTGCATCAGAGCCAAGGAGAGTTCCACAGCACCGAGATCCAGTGTTACTCCACACACCCATGAATTACTGATATTCCCTTCTCAGTCCAGAGTTGTATCCCCATGTATGGAGATTAATCTATACAGCATAGTCAATTCTCACGTAATGTACAAAACAATTAAGTATATAGGCAGGTATGGATTGCATATTTCTGGTTTTGGAGGCAGTAGGGATCTGGATTTTTATATCTCTGCTTATTTCAGACAACCTTCCCTAGTTAATACTGCTTTGTGCAGCCAGTACAGAACAGGACAGACTTCTTTGCCGTACATCTAAGAACAGCAAGGATAAAACTATTTTGTGCACACACTAGTACAGCAAGATCTTTAATACTCATGGTATTTAACCAGTATTTTGTAAACTAGAATGCAAAACACTAAAGTGCAGTATCCCCAGAGTATTGACAAATATTTTGACAAGTTCTTAAACTACAATCACAGAAACTAGAGTTATTGTAGGAGGGAAACCAATTGGGCATTACATAAGCTCTTTATGCCACACAGCTTTTCATGACTTATCTTCATATATTTGAATTTTATGCAAACATATATGCAATATATATATGCATATTTGCAAAATAAGTTGCATAATTTTTAATTTGCATTATCCATACTTCAATTAAACATTCATTTCTTTTGCTACTCTTTAACCCACAGCCTCCTTACGGGAAAAAAACTGTCTGTTTAAAATCTGACTCATCCCATTAGTCTATGATATTTAGTGTCATCAGTGATAATAACACTTCTTAACTGGGCCCATTCCTGCAATTAATTTCCTGTTCACAGTTCCCATCAACTCCAATATGCATTCCAATATGGCTCCATTGCCAGATCTGAGCCTTATTAAAATAATACCATTTTTACTTTTTTTTTTCCTGTGAATAGAAGGATGCTGAGAATGGCTAACTTCCTAAACATTATACATGTACACCCATCAACAACCCAGCTCTTTTTGAAAGAACTCATGTATAAAAATGAGTGCTGCTTCTACTGCAGTTCTTTAAAAGTGACTTCTCTTTCATTGCAGTCATTTTGTTCTGCAGTAATGGAACACAATCTATTTGTGAAAATAGATGCACCTACTTTTTATTTACACATACTGAATTCTATACCATGAATTCTCCTGATTTTAATTATGCATAAATATTTCCCAGTGATACAGGAAACAGAGCTCCCCCCCATCTAGATTGTGAACACTAGCATCTCAAAAGAATTTTTCTTTTTTAAGTGAAGATAAGTTACTGCATTAAAAATAAATGAGGTATTTTTTGTCAGTTGATTGGACACCGAATACACATAATAAATCACCAAGAGCATTGTATGCTAGTCTACGTGCTAACCTTGAGCTGCAGTTTATCTATTGCCTGCAATTCAGAAGACAATAAGGTATTTTATCCAATCAGCTGATCAGCTGAAGGAACTCAGAAGGCTGAAATGGCTTTGAAATACACAGGCTTTTAGATATCAAATTACCTCTGGAACCCTCTACCCAGAAGTAACTCGAACAAAACCCATTTGAAATACAGCTTCAATATTCAAAAAAATCAATAATTTAAACCACAGGTTGAACATTTTTACTGCTTCCACTGCAGACTGTCATTTTTTGAAATGAAAATGCTAACGGCACCAAAGGGGAAAGCTCCAGCCAGAAGAGATACATGTGTGCAGGCATGGATTGGCTAGAAATGCTGGTTTACTTTCCCTCCCCCAGTTAACGTTTATATAAGATCTCTTAAAATAAACAACTCTCATTTCCACTGCTTGGAAAAGAGAATGTTTTTCTTTGCTGCACTTGATGTTTCTATCCATGAGAGCTTAGCTGTATCAAGACACTTCACTGTAAACATGCATGCTGAATGCAAATACTACATCCTCAATTATGCTATTAAGTCATATTATTTTGAAACAGGCACTAATGTTGTGGGTTTGAATACCAGCTAGCACACTGTGAACTCTTGATTTATAGGTAGAAAAGCAGGAATATAGGTGATGTTATGTTCCGACATCTACATTAGAAACAGGAAGCAGTCCTGCACATCTTGCAAAAACCAAACAAGTATGGATGGTCCACTGCCCATGACACAAGCTCATTTAGGCAGAGAAATGGCTGGCTGACAGAGACTTCTTAAAAGACAAGGAAGACACATAAGGAAGAGACCTAGTAGGAATGTGAACCCTTGAACATAATTGAATCAAGCTAGACATGAGGATGTTGGACACAGAAGCAAATCTCTCCTCTGCATGAATTCAACTGTCAGACATATTCTTAGCAGAGTTTGAAATCTGTCACTCTCTTTCTGTAGAAACTGTTACTTTTGGTAATTTAAACATCATTAAATCCTTGCACTCTGTGGCACCAATGTTTTAAATTGTGTTTAAGGAAGAATGCAAGAAATATAAAAAAACCCACCCCAAAAGCAAAGAAATAAACATCACAAGACAGAGCTTATGTATCTACAGGTGTGTGACTCACGACACACACTGTGAACAATTTTTGTTACAGTAGCAAAGTGTCACTTTTAGTACTGACGAGTGGCATAAGAAAGAAGTTTTAAGATTGATGGTCCTTCGTTTATCATTTTAACACTTTACTCTCAAATATATTCTTACTTTCTCTTTCATATATTTTTAGAGTCCTCTCCAACAATAGTGTTCAAATGGAAGAGAAAATATAAATTGTATTAGGGAAGTAAAGCTGCTCAAGTAAAGAAAACTATGTATTTGGATACATACAGTATTACTGTAAAGTGATGATTAAGTTTGTATTTCCAGGTTAAATTTTCTTTTTCCAGAAAAAGAAATTATAATACTTTTATGAATTTGCTGGATGATAGATTTGTTCATTTTTAACCCAAGATAAATGGAGATTTTTAGCCCAGAATAAGAAATGACAAAAGTATAACCATTTAAAAAATGTGACACTTAATGCATACTCCAAAACTTTGGACACGGACTCCAATTCTCTGTTCTCCTTAAAGGCACAAAATGACTCTGGATATCAAACAAAAAATTTCATAAATGTAAACAAAGAAATTCATCTGAGTTTAAATAGATTCAAAATATAGGAAAATAAGATTTTGTTTATTTATGTGTTTAAGATCTGCATTACCGGCCCCTGGTGGTCTAGTGGTTAGGGTGCAGGACTGTCACCGCTGCGACCCGGGTTTGATTCCCAGCCCCCCGGGCAGATG
>NW_016690316.1:1698583-1800175 GCF_001604755.1 Lepidothrix coronata | reverse complement strand
ACTGCGCAGGCTCGAAGGGTTAATGACCTTTCCCAAATCTTCGCTCGCGAAGACTGACCATTATTACCTGCATGTAAAACCAGGTACTGCCGTAGATTTAAAATATATCTCCTACATGAGAGCAGCAATCAACTGACCTTCTGAGAACACTGCTCTTGGCGGCAACATAAACAGAATAATTAAAAATCCAGTAGCAACTAGAAAACCAATATTCATCCTCTACTCAACTCTTGCAAAGTTAGGGAGGAAAAACAAGCTCTTCAAGTTTATGCTGGAGTTGAAGGATTCAGGCTGTTACTTATCACCCTGGGGCAAGAGCTCCAAGCATATGCACCAACAGTGTTAGGTGAACTGCCAGCATCTCCTTCCACTCCATCCCAGTGTACAAAAAACAGTCAGTACAGGCTGGGTGCATTTTTAATGCCCTAATGAGGCACTTGCAGCATTCAAGCCCTGAAGTTTGTCACTACTGACAATATTTGGATAGATTTAAGACCCAGTACCATATACCATGGACTGGCAGTAGGTTAACCTTGAAATATAAAGCATGGATACTCATTGCAGAGCTTGTATTCAGAAAATAAAAGGGGTGTAGGCTTCTGGCTCTTATCTCCTGTTGCAGCTACGGGCTAGAATGGAACTGCATCCCTGAGCCGGAAGGACTGATAATTCTCTTTCTGTAGCCTCTGGATGTTTCCTCTAACGATCCCAGCACTACTCCTATCTTGTCTGCATTGACTTTTGCTCAGCATGCTCTCAACCATGCCCAGTCTCCCACAAACACTGAACAATGCAATCAACTGCTCCAGCTAAATCAGCTGAGAGTTATAAAGCTGAGTTTCGACATATTGAAAACACTTCAATCAATGTCACTTTACTAAACCTTCTCTATGGTTTGATATACACATTAAATAACAGGGTGCAAACAGGAACCCTCCTGAACTGAGCAGGGAGAGAACCATCACAGGCAATAAACCTGAACATAACACTGACAATGACAGCATGCTCCTCTGACTCCATTGTTTAAGCACGGAGGCTTGGAAGTGGACAATGAAGATGCTTTGGGACAGAATGCATTAGGGAAGTTTGGGAAATGTTCCCATTTTTGATAGATTACACAATAAAGCACAGACATATCATAAGCTGGAACTGCATATAAAAAAATAGTATATTTAAAAAAACAAAATTATTTCTAAAAAGAGTTGGTCATTGATGTATCTAACAGCAGCATTATTGCCATACAATTTTTATTATAGATTGTGATGTTGCAGTAGGGCTTTACATACGTACATTGACTATACCATGTGAATCACCAGAAACATGCTTTTCTCTGTTTGTCTGATTTATTAAAACATAAATCATAATAGCATGTGCCAGAAATTTCTTCTGAAGGACATAATAAGGTAACAATTATCCTCTGAACTCCTTTCTTTGTCTTCAGAGAATAAAATGCATTAGAACGTATCCATTCGCTGCCCCATGACAGAAAATGAAAGCAAGTGTGATGGTTGCACCGTATGCTTTCAGTTCCTGCAGTTGGCTGGTGAAGTGAGCTTTGTTCCTGAATGTGCTGTCAGAGACAAAAAGAATACTTTCTCCAATCCTTTTAAGGAATAATCCTTAGAAACAGTAAGGAAAAATTAATTGAAGAGGTTTGGTTTTGCATAAATGCAAATGGATGTGGAAAAAAATATACGTGTAAATATCAAATGTAAACTTGAAATAGAATTTATTTAAAAGAAAATTACATACATAGGGCCTCCTTGTATTGTTTTGACTTGAATCAATGTATTACACCTTTTTCATTTTATGCAACAATTCACAGGATCTAATGCAGGGGAATTGTAGCATTTTCTTCTGTGCAAATATATACAGAGGAGCAACGTTACAAGTATTATTATAATCCCCCTCAGAGAAGGTTTAAGGCCTTCTAGATCAGCTTGTGAATGTTTGGAGTCCTGTGTCTGATGACTGGCACATTGAGAATGCTTAGTGCACCATGATTTTGCTCAATTATTTTTGAAGGAAAAATCATAAACAAAAATTTATAATACGCAGGGTGCTACATAAAGACATTATAAACTATGCAGGTGCAGGAACATAGAAGCAGCAAGATCAGAGCATAAAAATGGTTTTATTAATTCAAAGAAAGTATAATTTATCCTCTCAAATTTTGATTTTTTTCTTAAAACATTCTATTTCTATGGGAGAAGAATTATATTTGTGGTTTAAATTTAAAATAAAAAAAAAGGAAAATCAACAGTTTTCAGCAGCAATCCAGATCTGGAATTCACTTCATTTTCCTTTTTTTTTTCAGGAAGACACCGTGCCTGAACTACATTCTGCAAGTGCTTGGAAATAAAAAGATGGGGACCTCTGAATCAAATGTAATTTACAAGAATCCAAGTGGATATCAGGTTTCACTTTTCTCAAGTTCCATCAAGGCATTCATAACAAATAAATACACACACACACACACTTTCTTTGGTTTAGCTCATGATATAGAAAAGAGCTATTTTTTTCTTAGATTTTGCAGATATGTAACTCAAAATTAAATCACGACATCATATGAAAACCCAGTCCTGTGGTGTGCTATTCTGATTCTGTGGGAAACTTACATTTGCAATTAACTTCCAGAAAGACCACATATCATATCATTTTACTAAATGAAAAATTTAAATCACAGCAAATTGATGCTTTACTGTATTTGGTGTCTGTACTCCTGTACTGTTCAGGTTCTTTCTGTTTAATATTCCTGACCATTTCCATTTGCTTTGGGTCAGAATCTGGAATCTAGATACTTTCATTAATCATATTATAGTTATGCATAGTGCATATACATTTTATTCAGAGCACCATTATGAACTGTTTTTACTCTGTCACATCTAGGGATGGACAAAATGCTGACTAAAGTGGATTCAGAATACCACATATGATGGTTATGATGGCCGGCGAGCATCCTTATTAACAGCTACACTTTTTCAACATCGATATACATGATCTGGGAAACAGTATCATTTTGTGATTCCACTAAAAAGATCACAATACAATATTTACTGACATGGTCAAATCACACAGTTTGATGAAGTTCTTTACATGAGAATTTTGATACTCTGTGTTTATCTAAAGTTCAAACTGACTAAAATATAAGAGCACACGTCACTGCTTTTCTAATATTACATGCTTAAACCTCATTTTATTTACAGCTTCCAGTAGCTTTCAGCTAAATTCCTCGTTGCACTCACGGCCACATAGCTGGAGAAGGCTAACAAACCCCTCCGTGTTCACATGACAACCTTTGTGCAAACGCATCCTTATTCTGTCATCTACTGGCAGCGCGCTTCCCAGTCATGTTCTCTGCCAGTCCTTACCAGTTTGCCAATTACACAAGCTGCTTCCCAGACATCAGACAAAAATTCCATAAGACTGCTGTGCGAGCGTACCCTAATTAACCATCAGCTTAATTAGACAATTTACTGTGTAATTAGCAGGCAATTAGTCAACACCTCTCAGATCTTATTGACTGCTGTGACAGCCTTCCTTAGTCTACACATTCCCATACGCTTCCACGACCATGATCCCAGCCCTATCCTGTACAACAGCAACCCGTGCAAGGGAAGGGAAATCATATTACATAACAAGGGAAGAGAGAGAAAAATCAATATATAGCCTGTTCATTTATTGAACTATATTCTAGCCAAGACTTTCTTTTTTTCCGAGAAGGTCAGCTGCTAACAAAGAAATATCCATCTCTAACATTAGGTGACATCTTTTTCATTTATAATATGGTTTAGGAATTCTATCTTTTTTAACTCTTATATAGCACTAAATTATCAGAGAAGTCAGACAAGCAGAAGGTAAAAAAAGTTAATTTTTAAACTTACTAACATATTGTAGGTTTAAATATATGGCCGAGAACAGTGAAAAGGTGCTGGTAGCTGCTTTCGAAACTTATAGCTGTCATTGTAATTAACTGCTTCGTAGTCCAAAATGCATCAGGAAAGCCAAAACAGATTACTTTAAAGTATAAAAAGTCAATACTCAATAATAATTCAATAACATTAGAGTAAGTCAGCAGAAATAATTAATTTCTGAAGTAGTATCTAGTCCTCCCCACAAATCTAAAGTTGTATGCCCTTATAATACATCACGTGAGAAGTTACAATTAAAGACTATCATAATATGGTTACTAACGCAATACTAAAAATCTGTGTTTCTATTTTCTTTTCTATAGAAAAAAATTTTGCAATTAGTAATGATGAGGAGCTTTTTGGATAATTCTTAAGAGTAATATTCCAAAAGTTCATGGGGTGGATACATTTGTCTCCTCCTGGAATTAACTCTAGAAGATTTATTCACAAAAATCCCACAATTCCTGACTGAAGGACAGAATCCCATAAAACACAATCTCTATTATAGTAAAAAATTTGATTAATTATGTATCTCAAATAATGATGAGAAATGTTATTTAGAATACACTCACATACATATTTGAAATCGTAATAGGTATTTGTCCTAGTTAGAACAGCTGGGACCAGTTCATCACTGTGTGGATGTAATCCAAACTGTGTATTCAACACCCTCCATGTCATTTCCCAGAAACTGTTAACAACAGACCATTTGCAGCAGCTGCCCAGAGCACACCTGACCCCTCAGGCTATAAGCTGGGTGTTAAGAGGCCTGTGAGATAGGAGGACATTCCTGTCCTCACACCCACAACTCACAATGACTCAGTGTGGAACTCCCCGCCCTGCAGGAGGTACTGGGCATTCCTGCCTGAACCTGAGGGTATATAATCTTGGGCTCTTGGGACTTCTGGTACCGCTCGTCCGATCCAGAAAAGGATCAGAACCTTGACCAGACTGCGACCACCACTCTCGACCAGACTGTGATCACCACCCTCGACCAGACTGCGACCACCACTCTCACCAACAGGTTTTCCCTCTCCGTTTACTTTGGATTCAGGGGGACCATGTGGGGCTCAGCACGGGGGCCCAAAGAACACCACTCTGTTCGTGCCCCAGGGTGCTGGGTTATAGATCTGGGGTTTGTGGGTTAAAAACAATTGTTTGTCCATATAATTGTATTTATTGTATTATTTTTACTAAATTGTAACTTTGACAAGTTTTGAGTTGGGTTCATTTCTCCTGCCAGTTTACCTTTAAACCATCACAGTATTTCAACATAAGAACCCGTCAGGTTTTATAAACATATGGGACTTCATTCTGCTTTTGCAGCAACGTCAATCAGGAGTAAATGCAATTGTATCACCATGAGATTCAAAAATCAGCTCTTTGCTTTCTTAACTTCTTGTGTGGGCAAACCACATGTGAAACACAGCCTTACCAGTTTCATTTACCAAGTGGGAACTCAAGACCTGAGGTGACTCGAGCACTTAAGAGAAGGGTATTGTCTTTACATAGAAGCTACACTCATATAACCAAAAATTCCTTTAGAAGTGATTAAGCTAAAACCCTGTAAACTCGTGTGTAGAAACATATGCCAGTTCAGAGCTAGTTACATCATTTCAGCTAATGCCTACAAACTTCTTAACACAAGCTATATAGCACCACATACATGCTTGACATCAGTCTAAGAGTGTCTGTGCAGAGTCAATTTGGGACCACATTTCTGCAAACATGCTGCAAGTTCCATGGTCCAACCAGGAATCTTGGGGCAATAGCTGCCATGTGAGATGCTTCAGCTCTCTTGATGCAGAGAAGAGCTCTCTCTTCAGCTTGTCTTGGTGCAGAGAAGAGAAGCAGGGCTGCCATTTAACGTGCACAGTTGAACAAAGAAACAACCAGCTGGTACCCAGGGTAGAAGGCATGGTCTGGTTTACTGCTGGAAGCAGGTCTTCCCCAATACATCTGCAGCCTTATAATGTTAGTGGGCAGAGGTGTGGTCCCAAAGGGTCACCTAGACTTCTACAAAAGCCAACATTTGACCACAGCAATGAAAGCAGACCTCAGCAAAGATGCTGAACTGTAAATTAGAGCAGCTGAAGCATGAAGACCACTCTTTCATGTCCTGGGGTTTTTTATAATTATAATGTGGAAATGAGGGAAAAAACCAAACTCTTGACACATGCACTTAACCAAATGCAGAAAGTTGAAAAGTCAATGACTTGACAGAACAAAAACTTCTGAATTCTGTAATGGCTAAATAAAGATTTCATTGAACATCCGTGGTTACCTATTAAAGTGAATCCTGACAATTCCAAAAAACAAGGAAGTTTATGTCATTTATGCTAAGAACATTCAAAAATGTTAAATATGGCCTTATGCTGAGATTATCTTTGATAGGTGTGTTTCAAATATAACTATTTGGAAAAATATAGTACAGCTTTTTCTAATAAATTATAAAATACATAAGTGCTACTTAAGAAAGTTATATTCAGTTGGTTGGCACAACACTAAAAGGTTTGCAACAAATCTGAATTGAGAATGGAACAAGTGTGAAAATTTTAAATTTCAGAATTATACTTGACAATTCTTAGCTTACATTCAAACTGCTTTCTTAGCTGAATTCCTTTTGGACACAAAATTATGTGAGGCATTGCCAAGATTACCAACAAACTTCCAAGGATATAGAAAACAACCACAGAAAACGATAGCTGAATGATATTTTACACAAGTATGCTACATATTTGCTTTTTAAAATCCTGTTTATTCAGAATGTGATATTCAAAAATGCCGAGTACTTCAGATACAGCCAACAGAAGCTGCAGATCCTCAGCAGTTTTGGAAAATCCTGCATGTGTGCTCTCCTTGTCTCTCTCTTGATAAATATTTGCAGGTATTTTCAGAAGAATGAGGTAAATAAAGCAAAGTTAGTAAAGAGCAAGGCAGCTTCTTCAATACAAAAAAAGATACTATTGTGATTTTTATTCGGTGTAAAATTTGCATCCATTTTGTTTGACCGATTGGCTAATAGTTGCACTATAAATAGAAATTACATCCTCTCTTAAGTACTGGTCACTACCAGAACAGCATATATTATGCTGAGCAGGAATGAACACTCCTACTTTTGGTAGCTATTTTTTTATAGAAAGGCATATGTACCAAAATACTCAGTGTTGCAATCTTTACGCTCTTCCAAATTACAGTGAAACTGCTTCTCAGTTATGCCAATCTAAGTGCACTATGAGTTTCATTAAAATATGCAACAGTTTTCAGATTAAAAAATACCTTAAAGACTGATTTGAAAGTGTTTTACACATAAACTACCTAAAATATTCCAGCTCAAGGTTAATGATCAATTTGACACTTTGTATATGTATATGTACTCTTGCTACACTGTTTTAAACTACTGACTCCAGTAGAAAAACACAGGAAAGAGAAACAATCCCTAAATACTGTGTAAAAATCCCCAGATGAAAAAAACTGAATCCTTAGACAGCTATAGAATTGAGAATCCTGTAGCCTACCAAGAACCAGTTTTGCACATATCTCCTTTCACCTTTGACGGTCAGTTTTGTGTGCAGCTTTGAGGAAGATAAGCCATTGCCAGCTTAAAGACCCTATGGAACTTCTGCCACAAGCTCAAGGCATAAGGCATAAAAGTTACAGCCAAGATCACTCTGCTCCACAAGTGTGAATGGCAGGAAAAGAGATAACATGGGAAGAAAATTGCTGATCATCTGTTTGTAAAAATCTGTCCCTTTAGCCCAGATGAGGTTTACCAGCTCAGTGTTCAACACCCCTGCACAACAGATCCCTCTTTGTCTTCCACTGATGAATTGTCACACTGTGGATCATGCCTTGAGATAACAGACTTCTCCATGAGAGCCCCTGTGCAAGAGAGACTCTCACTACAGAAGAAGTGCAGCATTTATGTGATATTTAATGCTACAGGAAGAGTGGGACTAAACATTCGCCCAGAGGTTTAATTTTTATCACAAAACTGTAAGAAGTTTTTAATTTCTAAAGTAGTAAATACAATCATAAAGAGAGAGATAAACTTTTTTACAGATTGTTGTTAAACTCTTGCTTTAAAAATGAAGCTGGTTATCTTGAGCATTCAAAGTATTCATTGGCCAAAATAACCCGCCTTACTAATGGTAAAAACAGATTTTTAAATGGTCCAAAGTGCCTCACCAGTGCAAATTCACTGGTGTCAAGAGGCATGCCTGCAACAATTTAAGACATACATCTACTTGGTGCAGATTTTAGCTGTGGTAGGAAGGGATTTGGCTTATCAATAATGACTTGGTTAAAGCTCTCAGTCCTGGGATCTTTGGTGTCTTACTGTGTTCAAGCTGCTCTTTCTAGACTGGAATTTCTCCAGGATGAAGATGTGCCAAACCCCTACATCACCAGGTGCATGGACTGAAGAAAAAGAATGGTTAAATGCAGTCTCTTCTGGTTCTTCAGACAGTAATTTTGAAGCTACTGAAGTTATTTGCTTTTAAAAAAGTCTCCATCCTTCTTTTTATTTGGCCAGGGATAACGTAAAACTAAGTAGAGATGAAATCTGGTCCTTAAGCTGAACATGTCAGAAAAATACTTTTTCTTGGGAAAAAAGCACGAGTCTGTTTTCCTGCTACTTAATCAGATTCATAGAATTATTTGTTCCTTTTTTGTAACCAAATAACAGATTTTCTGTATAAAAATACTCAAGTAAAATACAATAGCACAACTACAGCATTTAAAAAAAAATTACATTCTATAGCATTTCTCTAGCACAGTCTTTCATCTCCTCTGTTACATTTTGCTGATTTTATGCACTGATCTAAAAAATGTAAAAATTGTAAAACAATAAAGCTGTTATTTCTTATTAAAATTCTTTCAGAAGTATGGGACAAAATGAGGCACATAACAAACTCCTAAAAATATTAAACCTAATAATAATTTTAACACTTATAAAACCAAAAAATAACTTATGAGTTCTGTGTGCTAAGGAATCCTGTAAAATACTGATTTTTCTGTTCAAAAATGTAGTTAATAAAAGTTGTCTGATGCTATTTAGTAGAAAGGCAAACAGTCCTTTTTATATTTGACATTAACAATCTGATCATTTGTCTCCCCAAAGAAAGCCCATACAGCTTTCATACAGACCACACAATAAAGAATAGTAATATTTCTGTTTACTGAGATATCAACTGGCATTTCGTTGCAAGTCAATGGTCTATCTTTGCTACAGCATACTAGACCTCAATCTGGCATCTACAAATGTCAAGAGTATAAAAAAAAAATTATAGGATGGAAATCAAAAGCATGTTCTAAATTCCTAAAAACCAAACAAAGTTCACCTAGATATATTTGCTGCAGAAATCAGTACAATATTCAGCTGTCAATCTTGAAAAACAATGAGGGAGCGATGCTGTCAGTAGGACAGGATAATAACATTTCAAGCAGATGTTCAGGCGGGGCTCTAATTCTCACTGAACTCCCTTGGTAAGCATTTAATTTCTTTATCGTATGCAAGCTAGGCAAATTGTACTTCATCAAAACTGTATTGTGAAATATTAATATTTCATATTATAGCAAAACTCCATAGAATAACCTTTGTCATATTAAGAACATCAGAATTTCAAATGTCATGGTTCTGCATTTTAATGCATCTTAAATAGCTTTTTGGCTTGGCACCATAAATTATAACTAGTTTAATCTAAATTACTTTGCTGTAATATCATACAAAAATATACATTTTGTAATACAGATTCACTTATGTGAAATACTAATGTTATGGAAAACAATGCATCATTGTACCATGATTTTTTTACCACCTTCAGTTATAAAGTGAGGTGCACACAGTGCAAATGTACAGAGAGAGAACTAGCTGGAGTCTGAATATGTATATTGTAATAACAGCACATAGAAATGTGATATATACTGGACAAATTATTTAATTCTCATACCAGCAATGATTCTTATTTAGAAATGGTCTGAAAATATATTGTAAAACCTACATCTGCAAATGCACAAACATATATTATGGCTAGAAAGTTTTCTCCGCTATGGTTTAGTTCAAATTTAATCTAGCTTTAATTGTAGCTTTGTTTTTAATATCAGCCACGCAACTTGCTCCATATATAATGAAAAAAATTAAAGACTAAAAATGAAGTTAGTCTGCATGTTGATTTCTGCTGGTTCTCATAATAAAGGCAACTGTTTCCGCATTATTGAAAGCGACAGCATCACAAATCAATGCGTGTCACAACAAAATAAAGACAGATGTATCTGATTAATCAGAATTAAATTTTAGAAGTGAAGGAAGCATCTAAAAATCAAAGCAAACATTTCTGCTAATCCAGTTGTTTTTTCCTCTTTCTAAACAGCCCATACTATGCAGTGAAAGAACAACAAAGCCTGAATTCAGCAATAAACCCCTAATTTCTACTATAAACTCCTCACTGAGGTATTGAATATGGTGTGCACAGGGATGTGCACACTTCATATAACCTCTGACTTCTTTTGATACTATGTTTATACAAACTTTCTGATTACAGGTTTTAATGCAAATTTTGTGTACTAAACAGTACTCACTAATACATTCTAAGTAAATAAATCAGCTTAGTATAGAACTTCTACTAAAAACCTCCCACTCACAGTTATTTGTTTAATTAAAGCAGTATCTCTCATTCTACATGTAGTTTTCTCTAAAAGAAGTAATAATTGCTATTCAGTTTTTGTGGACTCTTATGATGTGCACCTTTCCCATTTCCCTATGATATGCAGCTTCCCCATTTCCCTTCAATAGCTTGCAAACACAATTTACAAATAATATGCTGGACAGAGTTATCTGAATAAGACAGAAATACTATTTGAACCAACAGAGCAAAGAGCTATTGATCTGCAGTTAAAAAGGGAAGACATGAATATAGAAAAAGGTGTGTGAAGGGACACTTTTATTCTGCTACCATTTGTCTTTCCTACTGATAGTCTATTTTAAAAGCAGTTATTCTCATTTATTCCATTATTCAGCATTTCTGGAAGAATTCAAATCTACTTGATACTAAAGCAGCTGAGCAAAGATGTTTAATTTAGTAAATAAAATTCTACAAGTCACTATCTCCATCAGATACCTACAGACACATACAGGTACGGTACCCTGTAACTATTATTTGCATAATGCTATAATATCCAGTACATTCTAAAATATTTAAGAGTGCAGTATACTTTGAGGTATAAATACTCTGAAGAAATTTCTGAAGCTATTTCTAATGTTAGCTTTTCTTTAATGTTTCAACAATAGTACCGTAGTATGCAACAACAAACTTTTGCTGAATCACTCACAGTTGAAAACCTCACCCTACAAACAGAAAATGCTACACAGGTTGTCATGAAGACAATTATGTAGCAAAGTATGTAAGTGTTTAAAAGGGAACGAGCATGGCGTGACACAGTGAGCTCTGTGCTAACTCCCTCTGGGGCAGCACGTGAAGCTTTCAAGGTGAAGCCATGACAGATGAGGATTGGAGAGACTAGGGGAGTAAATTATGGTCCAGAGGCTAGAACTGCAGCACTGCTACCCAACAGTTCCTCTAAACAAGGCAGTAAGACCTCTCATAGGTGGAGGGGATCTCTAGCTTAGTATTTTAGAAGAGCTTTCTGTGTTAGATGGTGAAAGAGGGAAAAGGAGAAGTAGTTCATATGAAATAAATTCTGTCTTATGAGAATCACTCAGTTCTTCAGCCTGAGTCCGTCTTATTTCTGTCCTTGGATCTCCTTCTTCCAAGATTTATCATGTTTTTCTCTCTGACCTTATTCCATTCCACTGTAGTTAATGTATGGAAATTTGTGGTTGGACTGTATATGCTTTTCACAGGCTGTATGTCACTCAAATTTAGCCTGCATCAGTCACTTTTGCTGAAGTGCCAAAGGGAAGTCACTCATTTCCACTATCAGTGTCCGAACACAGTGGCCAATTCAGTCATTGGCTCTGGAAAATGGAGAATTTCTCCTGCTGCTAAGCTCCCCATTGCCACACAGGCACTTTGCATTTAACTATTGCAAACAAGAAGGAAGCCCACAAGTTAAGTGTTACTGGGACAGATAAAATAATTAGACAACAAGAATGAACACAGAATCCTGCTTATATCACATACAACCAAGGCTGAAGTGGAAGAGCTTCAGCTGCCAAAAACTGTGTCTAGCAAGCTCTCTTCCTCCCAGAAGCTCTTCCACTCTTGGGAATGTACTGTCTGGGGAGCAGCTCCTCCTCTTCCCACTGATTCTGGAGGCTTAGACCAGGAAATCTTTGCTCCTGGTCCTACTTTCATTGGTACCACAGCCCAAGAGACCATTCTGCTCCCTGCTGAACGTTGCACAAGATCTATGTCTACATAATCAGAAGCTAAGATTAAAAAAAAAAAAAAGGACATAATGCTAATCTATAATATTTCAAACTCTCTACCAACAACTTGTTCTAGTGTTAAGTCAACAAGAGCAGTCTTTCTGTAATACTCTGTTCACATAAGAAGTGCTGTACTTCATTGAGCTTTTCTTCCCATTTGAAATGATTATTTTTATAGCATTAATTGCCATATAACTACGATAAATAAAAGCAATTTTCTTTCTGCAGCACCTCTCAGCCAAGCATCTCAAATCATGTCAAAAATACTAAGGCTTAACACCCATGGGAAGTACACTACTAGGAAAAATACAACAGTGGAAAAACTAAGTAGTACTTGGATGGGACACAGTCCTACTACACACAGCAACACATGATTCAAGAGTTGAGGCACAGAGAAAGTACTGCCTCCTACTGAACATCAGAAGGTAGTTTAGCTAGAAATAACAATCACTGAACTAGAATTCAACCAACTTTTCTGAACTTATTAAATTAAAAAACAAGTGATATCAGCAATATTTTGCATCTTATTGCAACAAATACTAAAAAAACCCTTAAAATATCTCCATCTGAGTCACACCTCCAGAACATGGCATACAGTGGAACACTTTGCAGTCACCATTTGAGAAATGACTCAGAGTCTGCTGCTTAGTGGAGCACCAGTATCACTTCCTACAACAAGCACATCTTTTCTCCTGAACTCCCACCCAAGCTGGAACTCAGCCTGCGTCTGTTTAGCTCTTGAGATGCACAGTAATCAACATGCAGTCTGGCAGGACTGCAAGCATACCAGCAATAATACTGATAAATAAATAAATATCAGTACTTGCTACGGGTTGCCTGTAGCCCAGGCACTGAATAATTACAGCTGACAGTATGTTATACATGCAAGTCAGTTGTAAACATATTTGAATGGCATTTATGTCCTAAAAAGTATTTTAATAAGAAGCCTCGTGAAGTAGATTGGAATCTCAACTGCAATGTAGAGGGACACCTACTTCCTTAAGGCTACTTCAGGTGTAAGTGACAGCAGAAGCCAGCCTGACATATTTTACAGTACACTGTGGCAACACAGCACTTTGTCCTTAGACCTTCCTCATATTAGAGGGTCACTTGCTATAGTTAATTCACCTGTGGTACTTACCCATGTACAGGTGGCAGAGGAGCAAATCTAGCTTTTCTCTTCTGCTAAGGTCTCCATCCAGCACTACGCTTGTACATCCCATCTCTGAACCAATAATAAAAGACCCTTGTTTCTAAATTAATCTCAAGAGCTTTCTTCAGTCCACACTACTGTCTGTCACTGGATGACAATATGTTGCAATTATTCACAGTTACTCAGGCCTATATCTAAGGATGTACCTTTGCTCTTCTTCTTTTCTCTACAAGTTAAACTATGTCTACATCCCAGCCCAAAATCTGTTTCTTTTCTCTGTGGTCTGTTTATCAAAGCTGTTATTTTCTTTCACTGTCTAAACTTTTTGCTCACTCTCATTTTGCCATTTCGAATATAGCAACAAGAAACCCATCTTGAATGCAATTCTCAGGCCAAACAATCAATTACATGTTTAAATCTACACAAAATGTTTTATTTAAGGTGCCACACTGAGCCATAGCCTTCAAGATTTAATTCTAATTCCTTCATCTTCCATTACATTACTGAAGGCCAATGTCACTGTGCTACAAACCTTCAGCACAACTGCTCGTCTCCATAGGCTTCTTTTATGTTGCCTCCGTCTTTCTCTTCCATTACCCACCCAGCTCCACCTTGCAGCCTCATTATCATACTGCAACTGCAACTCAATTTCAATGGCTTATCTTGGCAGCTCCTGGCACAGAATCCGTCTTTCATGAGTTGTGTGACAAAGCTGTTACTCATTCCCTTTGCATTCTGATCGTTTACAGAAAACACTTTCACTGCAGTATTTTAAAAAAAAAGATTCTTACGCTTAATAGGTGGCTAATATTAAAAGGTGGGGGAATAAAGGGGAAGGATGTAACAACAAACAAAACCAGAAATTGTGTCACTGTACTGGTGAACCTCCCAGACTAGTCAAACTACGCAATGTATCATACCTGTTCCTGCTGTCTTTATGCTAGCTGGATTCAACAGTGTCATTCCCAAAAGACTCAGATTTTTCAAATAAACAAAGAAATGGTTGCACACGAAATACACCTTAAAATATTTTCTTACCTTATCCAAAGAGAATGTTTTAGTGACAGCAAAGCCCCACCCAGCTTCAAATGCTCTTCGAATCATTGAAGAACTTGTAGCAGGAGTTGCACTGGCGAGGCCAAAAGGATTTGGAAACTTCAGTCCAGCCATTTCTACACTGATATCTACTAAATCTATAGGAGTATAGAAGAGTGGTAGTTCTGGAACCGTGGAAACTGCAACACCGTATAAGGACTGTAAAAAAAACCCAAACAAAAATCACAGAATTTTTTGCTGATTAATTTTTATATAATTTATTATTAACACTGATAAGAGAATAATTAATATATAATAACCCAAAGTTTAGGTATTTTATTATGCGTTCAGACCTGCAAATCAGTAAAACATGCAAACATCTGCATATGCAACATCTTCTGCCCAAATAGTATTCATGCTGAAATACTATGCTATGCTGGAAACAACTGAATAACAGTAATAATAATAATAATAATAATAATAATAATAATAATAATAATAATAATAATAAAGAAACAGTTATTTTACATTTAAAGAAACACTTATTTTATATCCTGTACTGATAGCCTGGTTCAGTAGAAAGGTTTGTTCAACCCTTCTGAACAGCCAGCTCTGTCCCCTACAGCAGCCAGCAGCAGTGAGATTGAAAAAAAAACCAGGGTATGCCAACCGATTCTTTTTAGTTTTCTTCCCAGGTGCCAATCTAAAGTGTAGGGAATTGTGAAAAATGAGGGAAGGCATCATGTGGAGGATCACTCAGACCTAACTCAATGTATTTTGAATCTCTGCACCTTTTCCCCCCAGTTTTAAAGATTTTCTATAGCCTACACATTAGCATACCTGTCAATATATGCAAAACTATCACTGGGTTTATACTTAATTGTATTAGTATGAATACTTCAAGATTGACAAAAGTTAGACTCTAATTTGGGATCAAAGAACATCATACACATTATGGCCGTGCCACCACAGTCACTTTTGTTTTCATTTTAAAGACAGTCTTTTGCCTGAAGAGTCAGTGAAAAGCTTTCAATGTATATGTTGCATTTAATACCATAAAAATTGCAGAGAGAAAATCTTTCTCCATGTATGGATACTGAACAGCATCCTAATCACAATGTGGTGGGTAGAATTTAAATCTTTGCTCACTCAGATGGTTGACTCAATAAAATCACAAAGAAATAAAGCAGGAATTTCCAACACAGAGAAGCCCTACACCATCTGTGTTCCTAATAAGTCACAGCTAAGATCACAGTAGTTTCTTCTATCCTTAAAAGGAAGATTTCTTCAGCAGGACTACTCGAGGTATGGGGAAGATTCTTCTGTAACAGAGGAAAACCTCAGCCACTTACAAATTGCTACCTTTGGGGATTTTGTTGTTTGTTTTTTTTTTTAAGAAACTTACTTAACCCATTTTTACCTGTGAAAATTAATAAGCACTGATAAAATGAGGAGTTTTTTGTTTGGTTTAGTGCCTTTTGCTTCCTAGACTGGTCAAAACCCTGAGACTTAACGTGCCTGTTTGGTTTTGGGATTGCCTGCATTCTCATCTCAGTATTCTGATTCCTCAGACAGAGAGGGTACATTCAGGGGCCAAATTTTCCGATGGCTTAAAAGTTCTGAAAGTAGTGGAATTGTCCCAGCCTGAATGATGTAAACCTGAATGGGTCCCTAATGGTGGACATTTTGAGAAATGTTAATTTTTAAAGATCCCTAACACTTGGGACAAAACTCGGTTCAGTGTCATGATCTCTCTCAGCTAGCAGCCAATGCAGTTACACTTCATAAAAAGCCAAACATCCCCCATTGCTTCCCTCCTAAGTGCTCACTGCTTCCTCCATGTCACACTCCACAGGGTTATTTTTTTACACCAGGAGAATCTGAGTTCTTAGAAAATCAAAAAGCCTGGCATTCTACGTCTCAAAAACTTTTGTTAAATGGCAAATAAAAGCAGAAAAAACAAAGAATCAAAAAGTATTTTTTTATTACTTTGGGTTTGATTTCATATTTTTAACTTCTTTTTTGTTTTCTTAACTAATATTCCAAGTGCAAAATGTTGTTTGCAATGACAAAACAGAACTTCCTGGATCACACAGCTGAAATTAAAGCATTTTTAAAAGGCTAGCACGTTTTTTGTCTCCTACATAGTTTAATGTATGGGGAAATCTGCTGAAATAAACATTGATACACTAAACTCTTAAAAAAATTCTTTGATTCTGATTCTGTAAGAATGACAGTAAAGAAAGACAAGGAAAAGTGTTTGGTCAGCTCCACTCTATGCACACATGTGAGCAATAAACCTAATTTTCCAGTGTGAATTCATTTGCTATCCATAATTGTTCAAATGTTCTCTGTGAATACATTTCAGCCTGTGGATTGCTTATAAACTATTCATAGCTTGTACAACTGTAAATATTGATTGCTACAGACAAATAGGAAGACAGTGCTGAATATGCAGCTTAAGTTCCATTGTACTGTTTCTTTTCCTAAGCAGGAAAATTACATCTCTAAAAATTGTTCTCACCAACACCTATGCGAAAATAGGCCTTGCCTCCTGCATTCCATCATTCAAACTAGTCATAAGCCACTTCCCAAACTATATGTAGAGGTCCATTTTTCCTGCTTTACTTTCCTTCAAAAGAGCAAAACCACAAACAATTCCACCCAAACGCACTCAGGTCCCACAAAATGTACCTAATGGTTTGTTAATGATGAAGTGACGCAGGTGGAGGTGGCAGGGGGAGGATTACAAGACGTTTCAATGGAATAAACCAAGTATTTAAAAATGCACAGAGGCAGGACACAGCTGAAGGTTCAGTAGCCAGTGGCAATACATCTTTTCAGATTTATATCCCTCCTCCCTATCACTTCATTTTTGCTCTATTTATTTTTTGCTGCTTTTTCCTTTCAGCACAACGCTTATAAAAGAAATAAATTTACTAAGTCTTGATGCATTGTTTTCTACAAAGCAAAACTTTCAGCTAGCTAAAATGTTATATAGCTTCCTGAAAGTAAAATCATCTCTATAATGAAGGATTTCTCTGACATTGCACAAACAAATAGGAAAAGAAAGCCTGCAGGCAAGGGTTTATTTATAATAACTCTTCCCTTGATTTTTAGAAGTAGAGGACAAAAAGTGTGGCCCATTCTTCCTCTAATTTGATGCCAACCAGCTGAGCTAACAATATTGCAGGTACTTGTTCCAATCATGGCAATTTCTTGGACACTGGAACAGGGTGGTGAAAAATCCACAGCATGTTGCAAACAGTAGCCCTACCTTACCCTACCCAGGATTCGCCTAGAGGCAAATGCATGTGTTCTGCAGTGCAGGGCTGAGAGACAGGAACTCAGCTTCAGATCCGATACAATTTTTGACATAAATTTCCTTCAGATGGAGAAAATTTTTAACCAGAATGCTATGGTCTAACTCCATTTCCCATACTTTAACAAAGACAGACTGTGAAAGCAAGTAGTTGCATTACTGTTATTTTTCACAGAGAGTCTTTGCCTCAAATCCTACTGCCTGGAAGAGTTTTCCTGAATACTTTCATCTCACTCCTGCTTTCTCCGTTTTTAAGTCTGATCTTAAAACATGTCTTTTCTCCCTTTCTTCTTCTAGCCTCTCTCCAATTATTTAACTTTGTGGTAATATGTCTATGTTATTTTGTACAGTCTCTGAATGGTTGTGGTAGGAAGGGATGCCTGAGGACCATCTAGTCCAACACCCTTGCTCAAAGCAGGGTCAACTAGACCAGGTTGCTCTGGGCTCTGTCCTGTTTGACAAAGATTTTCTAAACTCATTCCTGCCTTTCTGTTTCTGTAACAGACATAGTGCTTACTCAAAGGCAAGCAACTAAAATACTAGGTTTCCTGCACTTCCCTTTAATCCATTTTTTTTTTGCAAAGGGTACTTCGTTATTTGTCTGCATGCTAGTGTTTCATATGTTGTTCTAGCTAAACAAAGGGATGTTCATTTTTGTCCTGTGGTTGTCCTGAAAAGAAACAGACAACATAACTAACAGCTTCAAATACAAGCTTCCTGGGAACTACCTAACTCTGGTATTGATTATGAAATACTGTACATTCATGCATGCTCAACCTGAATGGTCAGTCTTCATAAAGAATCAGCAAGAACACTCCTCAGATACAAAGTCGATATATTTTCTGACAGCATAGCTAAATTAAAAACAGCAAATATACAATAGTGTTTCAAAATAACACAGTGATGTGCTCAAAATTAATACTGAATAGTATTAAGTGCAAATTATATCAATTGGGATTCAGATCTCTATTCTTTAAGTGTATCACACATTTCAGTCTAGGAAAAGTATAAAAAACCTGTCCACACTGGAGAGATTACAGTAAAGAAAAAAATAAGTTTAAATAAAAGAAAACTTATTGTGAACTAGAACAGAAAAGTCACTTTTAAAGGGGGATTTTAGTGAGAAGATGGCAGCTTTACTGCCATATATGGGAAAACACTCCACAGGTAAGTGTATGAGTATTCATACACTTAGCAGGAGTGAAGCATTAAGGTTGGCACAGTCATCCAGGAAGAAGATACTGGAAGCTGTCTTCGCTCTCAAGGCAGGCACAGAAAATTAGAAATTAGTCCTGCAATAATCGTGAATTACCCTGAATACAACCGATATACTATTAAATCCCATTCACTGATCAAAAAGAAATGAATGGTAACTGAGGCATAGAAGAGAACAGCAGCCTATATTGCTTCTGCACAAGATCATAAAGTCAATGTCAGACAAAAGTGAAGACCATTACAATTCCTAAACCAAATAAATCACTAAGACTAATTCATGGAATAACAAAAGAAGGTTGAACCATGCAAAAATGTTGTTAGTAGTAGACAGTTAAATGAATTGAGTTGATTCTGTTTTGATCTCTAATGAATTGCAAAAAATGGTTCTAGGAAGACTGTATACATTTGCTAACAGGTTCTACTACAACTATCCTTGGTTAGGCATTGACCGGTCATGTTTGTAGAAACTAACCTGACACAGCTGCAGACAACAATTTCTGAGATGAACCTATGCCTCATATAGTGGGAGGAATATGTTAAGAGGCAGGAGATATTTAGGCAACTAATAATGGAAAGTTTCCAGCATAAGAGCAGCCAAGAAGCTTCTGTAAATAACTCCCAGTTTTGAACATAAGGCATTTCTGCTGGAGACTCCTTGAGTCTGGATCTCACGCTTCACTTGACCACGTGCCAGAGCTTGCAATGACTGGAGTTTCAGGGCACATATCAGGCCCATCTGTTCACTTAGCCTTTTGCCTGGAGTAGGTTGGGATACAAGCAGCGTGCTGTTCAAACAGTGCTTTCTGCAAGTAGTCAGGATCGTGGTTTTGAGTTTCAGTCTTTGTCATGGTCTTGGATTGGCTGAGAAATCCTATGGAATAGTTTTATTTTGATGAAGACTGCATTATTTATAGATCCTGGTGCTGAGACAGTTGGTGATTTTGGAAATGGCTACCTATTCCTGTAACTGAGATATAGATGGTATCAATGCATTTATTTAAAATTTAATGTGTACTCAATTCAGACACTAAGATCACAGGACAGTTGCCTACCTTAGAAGCTCACAATAGAGAGAAAATAAGGTAGCATGTAAGGCTATTTTTTTATTTCCTTTCATAAGTTTCCAGAATACAGAGCTGAGAACTGAATGTGTGCACACATGTGCACATAAAAGCACACACATGTGGCATGTACCTACCCCAACAAACATCAGGGTAATACAATCCTTCTCTTATCCTTCTCTAAACAATTTCTTTAAAAAACAAACTCCCCTCCAGTCACTAAAATTTCTACCAGTTCCAAACACTGGTGAAATAAATTGCCAAATTACAGCATTCTGCACCACAGCGACCAGATTTTACAAGGGCTGCACATCCAAATAAATGCCCTTGGGCAACCCATTCATCTAACAGCTGGAAAGGTGACACTTGACATTTGGAAACTTTCCTGTGAAGATTGCTGTAAGGCTTTCCCATTAGCTTCCTGGTGAGACTGTAAGGTTGAATAAGCTGCCTTGAAACCTGCAAAGGGTAACGGAAATGCTCTAACATCACAAGTCTACTTGATTTAAAATTCTAATTCTCAAGCCATGACTATTCAGATTTTTTCCAAAGTATTAAATACATTCCAGAGAGGAGGAAGAAACCCAAACTTTGAGGAGGAAGCAAAGTTATAACAGAGGATTTTAAGTGATGCCTGTATTTCTAGAGGTTGAATAAGGAGACAAAAAGGAGGAGACACCCTCTCTCCCCCTATCATGGTTATCCAAATTCACTGTGCACTGGGAAATTAAGCAAGCAGATCAGGGACTAAAGATGTTTCACACTCAGCATTTTCATAGGGTCTAAGAAGGCAGGACACAAACAGTGCTTTAGAACAAGTGAGAAAAAATATGCACAGATACTAACAACAAGCTTTCAGTTGAAGTATTTTTAGGAAGTGAAATCAGACCCCAACAGCATGAAATTGCACAAACATGCAATCAGAGAGGCTTTGAGCAGATGGATGGGGGAGAAAGACATCGAGCTGTTACAGTCCCAACTTCAGTTGTTCAAATCTCTTTATGTGGGAGAATGAATCATGTAGCATGTTTCTAAAAAGCTCCCTGCACTACGAACACACATTTTGTCAACTGGTTCTCCACATACAGGCTGTGTTTCTATCTCGGAAGATTCTCTACAGCTCCTCTAGACTATTACTAGAAAAATTAGGGCAGAGGTGCTCAGTCAGCAACATGCAAGGAGAACCAAAAGGAAACGTGTGGTTACCAGGTTTTTCAAGTCTGTACCTCTTAAACTCATATTTCTCAGGTAAATTCTCCTTTGCATTATTTTCCTCAGTGCATTCAGTGTTTAGTTTTTGTCAAGCTTTTGTATCCATTTTATCAGTCTCATCAGAGCAAACTTTGGTTCCAGTGTAGATAATCTGCTTTGTAAACTGTTAGTAAACTAAAAAGGTCTTTCCCAGATAATAACATTGGCAGTATTTAGTTTTTACTTTATGCACTATTGGAAGATCTTGGTTCTTAATACTTATGGGCTCACTACTTTTCTGCAGTTACCCAATTAGGATTTCTACTTGCAGTGTCTATTGTGTAGGGAGGCTTGCTACCCTTGAGTGGAATTCAGACCTGGGGCCAAGAAAATGTTTCTTGGATTTTAGTGTTAAGATAATGTAAGAAAGCTGGGTTCATCTACCCAAACTCAAGCATGTGATCCAAGCTGAATGAATCTGTAATGTTCTAATCACCAGATAATCTAGGTATCAGTTTCTCAAAACCTGTATATTTAATCAAACCCACAATGAAATTATTTTTAAAAGTATCTAAAAGCAGATAGAAATAGCAAAGAGAAAAATACTTCTGAAAAAAATCACCTGTATGTATCTGTGTATGTACCAGGAAGCTTGTTTTCCATCATTTACTGATTCCACTGTAGTGTTAGCAAGACCACCAATGTCACCTCCTGCAAAAACCCAGGGTTCACTTGTTTGCATGGTTTCTGGATCTACTTCAGGAAGACCCCATCTGTTAAACTTGATAGGTGCCATGGCCTCTCTAACTGTAATTAAAGTGAACGACAAATATGTTAATGGAAGAAAGAAAAAACTGTTGCTAAAATCTGTCAAATATACGCTGATAACAATTAGAAAATGTAATACTGAAAAAACATATATTTCAATAAAGTCAAAACCACCCTGACTTAACATTTAAACTCAGAACATCCCGGAAGAAAGGCTCACTTCTTGTTTTGCATAAAACCATAAAACACAATCAAAATTAAATGTTTACATGAAGACAATATATTTTGTATATTTTTCACTGCAATTTCTGATTCTTTTTTTAGAGCATGCATTAAGAGATCTTAATATTTTTCATCCTGTTAGTGAACAGCATGTCAGGCATTCTGCACATGAAATATTATCGTCTTTTAAAATAATGTAGATGTGAAAATAAAAAAAAAAAATTTATACTGCATGGCACATAAATGTCAATAAATACACATAAATGCTCAGAAAAAATATACTACTTGCTCTATGTTAACATTTTAAAATTATTATAATCACAAAGCCCTTCAAAGTAGCTTAATTAAGAGAATCATGTTTTCAATAAGTATTTTTAGCAAATGTTGATGGCATTTATCAAAATAGGGGGAGTTATATAGGTTTACCTAAAAGCACTGAAGATTCTGCAATAAAATGCAGCTTAAAATTGCAATGTCCCTCAGGGACATACCACTGGCAGATGCATATTGCTAAGGTCAATTAAACTGATGCAGTTGCAATGTCATATATGTAAAAGAGCAACCTGCCAGTTTAAGGCACAAATATTTCTCCAGTACAATGGGCAGAGTCACAGTATTGTCCCAGCGCACACCCCAGTACAAACACATCTTTCTTGCCCATCATAGTGCTGAGATTTTCTTCCTAGGCTCTGTATCTCCCTGAACCTTCAAATCAAATATTAGAAGTGTATTCCAAGGTGGGAGCTGTGTATAATCTGGGGCAAAATAATTAAACAGGAAGCAAGGCACAAACACTGTCACCTATTTGTCCCTCCTACGTTCTCCTCCTCACCCTTGACATTTACAGACATATACCTGGAGGACTTGAATTCAAAGTAATATTTTCCAACCTGTTCAGAAGTCAGAGTCACAGAAGACAGTTTCAAGCTGAAAGACTGAAGCAGGTTTCCTAGCACAGGTATTTAACCAATCTGCAAGACCTATTGCTCGCACAATTTCTCCCGCCAAAAACTTAAGAAATTGTTTCCTGTAAAAATGTTTAAATTACTGAAAATTCAAATGAAACACTGCCTTGAGATTGAGGCATTTTTCAGTCTGGAAAACAAGGTTTTTGGTTTGTTTAGGGGCTTGCATTTTTTTTCTTTTAAATTGAAAGAGTGGATAATGGTTGATAGCCGTTTTATTTAAATGCTTCAGTAATATTTATAAATCAATACATTAACTTTCTCTTTGTGTCTCAGACTGTCAGTGCTTTAAGACAGCTTTTGATCGTCTTATATTTGTCATATATAGAATAACATATTGCATGCAGTGGTACCATCTCAGCATGTGGTCTAGACAGTTCTCATGAGCTAAATACATACAGGCTTGTAAGGACATGTTTGGAAAAAAACACAGAGGAAAACCCAGTACTGCAGGATTTGGTAGGGGGGATTTAATAGATGACTTCTTCTCTGAGACAGGACTGAACCACAGTAAAGGTGTTAGAGGACAACATGCTGTTGAAGAGGTAGTTTTTCAGAAGAAATGATGTAAAACTGGAAGTTCTGACTACCTATTTCATCTTGTGGAAAAACAGGGTATTACCTCTGTTATCCTGGATCTATTACATTTCTCAAATCTTTCTTTGAATTGCTTTTTGCTAAAATAGCTGTCTGGACATAATTATACCAAAAGCTTTTTGAGTGCAAAGAATGCCTAACACATCTTCACCTGAAACATTTCTCCAGGGCCTGAGGATTTGTCTGCCTGATCAGTATTTTTAAGACTGGGAAAGAATATTTCCCTGGTGGCAAGGCTGACATGGTATCCAGCAGCTATTTCTTTCTGTCATTTTTATAATCTCCAAGATTTAGGTTATGTAAAAAGAAGGGGATGGTTTAAAAGCATTTTGTATGAGATTTCCTAATATCCTAACAATTTGGATCTGGTACCCAGTGCAACTGTGAGGCTGAAGGGACCACCTCCTACACCACCTGCAGAAAGAAGGGGAGAATTGTGTTCTTCACAGAGGGAAGTCCCTTCCTTGCCCCTGCGGGGGGTGAGAGAGAGTCTAAGTGCCAAGAGCCAAACCTGAGCTTGAGGTTCTCTGCACTGGTAATTGACACTGAACAATAAAAACCTAGATACCTAATGTTTTCATTTTTCCATGATTTGGGATGGGGTAAAGAGCGTCTTTTAAAACCCTACACCCTCACAGCCTTCAAAATTTGAAGCTTTTCTCTTGAAAATTCAAACTACAGTCTCCTGTTTGTGTATTCCTCTCCTCTATGGCCTGGTGAGACATTATATATCATTTGAAAAGATCCTTCTGGATGAAAGACAACATACAATTTAATTACTCTAGTGCTATCAAGTGATGCTAACACAAATAACACCAAACAAAAGGATAGTGCTGAATATATATTCCAAATTTGTTTTATTCACAGAGCAAACAAACACAAATGGAAATGCAGCAGCAAATTACAGCATTTGCAAAAACAATATTAAAATATAAGTGAATACAGAAAAAATATTTTAATTAACAAAACAAATCAAATGGAAAAGATTCCTCAAATAAAGCTTTAAAAGTGAGTCTGTGTGTTTGACTGCCATGACTAATTATGCATCCATGTAATGTGTGTTCAATTTGGGCTTATTTAAATAGCAGAAATGCTCATTAGCTGCAGTATATCTGTGAAGCTTCAATAAACAGTTTAATGGTTTTTATGTTTAACCAATTTCATAAGTTCCTGTAATTTTAGCTTTAGTAGCTCATTAATGTTATTTTTGATATCCATCTTACAGAATTCCTTTAAAGTGAATAGTAGCATCACTTCAGAAAAATACAAATATACTGTAACTTCCTTAATCTAAAATGTATAACTATAGCTGTCACATGCACCAACAGACTAACTGCTGACACTGCCCAGCCTAAATGCCCAGCAAACAAAGAAAGTCACAATCATGCTTCCCACATTCTCTATCCCACTATTGTACTGATTCAGGATTAAAAAGTGGTTTGACTGAACAAAGCTGGGTCCACTTATGCTGGAGAGGATCTTGCTGCAAGCTGGTACTGACTGTTTTCTGCCTGTCACCAGCGAGCAAATGGGTACTGATGTCTATCAGCTGAAAGAGCAGGATTTGTGCTCTAAGTTAGCAGGGCTTTAGAAGTCATCATGAAGCCACTTTTGGATATTGGAAATTGGTAATCATTTCAGAGCGTGGAACTGCTGCACTCAAACTCATTCAGTAAACCTACTTGTGGAGAAAAATCCTGTTCCAAATGACTCAGCAGGAAGACTCCTATCTATTTCAATAGGAATCTTTTGAATCTATATGTTGCAGTTTTATATAACAATTTTTTACAAGTTGAGTGAATAAAAACCTATTCTGTTGGTGGAAGGCAGATGCTGTGCTACCAGGAAGATGCCAGGTCACCCCCATGGGCATTCCCAGCTTGGGTATCACAGCCTCTCTTCCTCCCCCCTACTCTTCCATTAGATAGTCAAAGCTTCAGTACTTTGAGGTTGAAGTTAGCTAGTTGTGTGAGCAGACTGTATGAAGAAATTCAACACTCCTTCCAGGTTCTGGAACCCCTGGCTTCTGTGCCATTTTCAAAGGAAAACTAAAATCTTTTTCACTTACGAGGTCAGAGTTCTGCAAACATTTTCCCTTTTTCTCTAGCAAATGCTTCTCAAACTGTAGAAAAAAATATTAGGTATAAGTGGGTTAAATAATAAAATTGTAAACAACTTGGGGAAAGTTATCCTTGCTGTATGTTGAACTATTCTAGGGGAGCCTTCTGGGATTTGCTGCCGCAGTTTCCAAGCAAGATGACAGTTGTACTAAAAGTAAAAGCAAAATATCTGAAAGTTGTGACTGATTCCCAGAATTGCAAAATAAAATTTTGTCCTTCAGTCACGATGCAATAGTCAGCTACTACCAAATTTTTCATAAAACATATTTTGGCTCACAAATAACTTACAATTTCTGGGTTTTTTTAGAAAGGTGGTATTTGGAGTTTGCTTGGATATTTTTGCATTTCTCTTTTTTGCCTCTCCAGGAAAATAAAATAGACATTAGCATGCTAAGATTCAGTGTTCTGGTACATGGAATACTTCCTCTTTACTGCTGCCTGCTAAACAGTGTTGAACTAAGCTTACATTGCCAGTTCCCTATCCTATCTCAGTCCCTTTTCTGCACTGCATTTGCAGTGCATTTTGAACAAGTGTACTATTTTCCATAATTTCTCCATGGTTCTCCTCAGAAAATCATGAAAATAAATCAGAACAAGGACATTTGTTCTAATGCAAAATTTTGCATTCCAAAAACATTGTTTCCTTTGCTTATGAGAACAAATTATACAAGAAAAGGGTTATTCAAAGTTCAGACTTTAAAACCAACTGGATTGGTGGTAAGTAGGATGTTGAGGCTGCACACAGTGCTATGGAGCACACAGAATTATATTTGTGTATGTTGAGTAGTTACAATTCGGAACAGGGACAGAAGGTATTTCAGTAATTCACTAATATGTCACAAGTCTCCAAAATAACAAACTAAGCAAAAAAGCAGGAACACGAGGAAAAGCACAAAATTTCTCTCACAGCTCTTTGTCTATGTGGGTCAGTTACAATGGCTCAAAGGTTTTGGTAAGCAATGCAGTGAAAAAAAAGCATCTTGTGCTTGCAAAATCTGGTAGGTTTTTTTTAAGAAGAAGCAAAACATTTTTCTTACTCCATCTGCAGTAGTTTAATTTGAACAATTTGTTGGGATTTTTTTTATTCAGTAAAGTGGTAATTTTCTTAAAACAGTTTAGAAGGCAACTCTCCTGTTTTGTCTATTAGCAACTTCACAAGCATAAAATGGATTTAGGAGTCCATTTTTTTAAAATAATGATGCATTTATATGATTCCCAATAAGAGGCTGAATACCACTAGAACTGTTGCTTAAAACCACAATCAGCATTTTATCTTACCAAATGAAAAAAGACTAAATACCTACTGTGAATGCATGGTATCTCAGTTGCAAATTTAAGAGTTATCATGCAAGAATAAGAAACATCTTGTTGAGGATAATAGACTAGAAAAAACTTTCTAACCTATAAGCTATTTTTGGTCAGAACATCAGTCTCCCACATGCTTATGGCTCCTTACAAAACTTTCAAACATGAGCATGAAGGCTGCCCCAAACACTTTGATCAACTGGGATTAAGTTTGATTTTAATCACTCTATTTTTGTATCAGTAGAATCAGCATTTGACAATATTAATAGGACATAACCTGCTACCTTAGCCCATACCAATACTGCATTTGCAGTTCCCTGATGTACCTTATGAATCAGGTCAATTGATAGAGCTCTTTGTATGAACAGTAATTAACACGTTTATTCATCTGCATCTGAGTCACCCAGTCACAAAACAATTGAGATGGGAAGGGCCCTCTGAAGGTTGCCTAGTCCATTCCCTTCTTCAAAAGTTAGATCAAGTTCCTAGTTAGATCAGTTTGCTCATGGCATTGTCCAGTTTTGAATACCTCTAGTATTTTCATCTCCATCTTTTGATGTAGAATGCCTGAATATTCCAATCTCTTGACTACAAAAATGTGCTTCCTTAAAAAAAAACTCCTCAAAAAAAAAACCTCCAAAAAAACCCCCACTCACAACAAAACACTAAGAAGATAAGAAAAGCAAATTTGACTTTCATTAAGACAGGTTTAAACAAAAACCAAAGATTTAAGCACCTGAAATAGTATGCTCAAAATAAACATTTTATGCACTCAAGTCTTAGTTTCTTTTCACTTTCACAACATCCAAAACTAAATGCCCTGCATTTTGCCTTTTAATTTGATGGCTATTCTAACAGCAGTTTCATCCAAAATACAGTGTGAAACTGAAGTTTTGCTACCCCCAAGGTAAATGACTCTTCTTTCATGATCAACTCACTGCATGACTTTGTTTCCGTTCCATTTCCTATTTAAAAACCTCACAACTAATTTTGACAGTGAATGCATACTAGGAAATACAAGACTAGCACAGTATTATGGCTAAGCAACACAGTCAGTTCAACCTTTTAACTGAAGTAATTTTTAATGTGGGAGAAAACAGAATCACTCCTGCATAGGGTCTATGAATCACAACAAAATATACTGACTGCATAGGCTAATACTAATTTACCACATCAAGTTCTAGAAAACCTTACAAAAAACCTAAACACAGGGTTTTTAAAAACAACATCAACAAAATTTTCCAAAATTCTCAGTCAATCAACTCCACTGTCAGAGCAGCTAATGAATCTCTTTAAGATTTAAAAAAATAAAAAAAAAGAAAAAAGTCTTAATCTTCTCCTTGCTTCCTGGAGGTTCAACTGAGCCCTAAAACATGACCCACACAGACGCCAGAATTGCTATACAGCAATATGGCTTCAAGTGGAATGAGAGTGTGTTCTTTCCAAGAGACACAGACTGCATCTCGTGTGCCCTTCAGAGCAGGAGGCAGCTGCAGGGCAGGAGGTAGCCCTGAGTAAGTAGCACCATAGGTAGCTGGGTGCAATTCCTGTCTAGGTAACAGCCTAGGCTGCAAGAAACTATCCCAAAGCAATAGTAACACACAAAAGATAGGACTGCTCTTGGAACTCACAAATTTTTAGAAGGACCAGGTTTATCCTTTTTGCTGAAGGAGAGAGTTTAGACTCTTCTCATGGCTGCACGATGGTTTACCATTGTATGCAATCGGGCTGGAGAACAGGAAGCACTGAGTACACCATTCAGATTCAGACCCTGCTTAGAATATTTTAGATTTACCATTTTCCTCGATTAAAAAGATTCACAAAACCACATTATGCTAAGAAGTTTTATGGTCCTGTACAATCTGAGGCACTTGCAAGTCCTCTGTCAGAGCATTTATACCCAAAGGACCCTGACAACATGTTACGGGCTAATTGGCTGGCATGACCATGCACTGGAGAGGTAGGCACATGGATCACTAAGGCCTTCAGAACCTGCTAACCTTGATGAGCACCTCCAGGCTGAAGATCTATTCATTTCATCGATGTGTCTTCTGCTGCATCAAAATTTTTAACTTTTGAGGCATGTTTCTTGTATGTGTCTGAACTCTTTAAGTCTAACCTTGTGTCAGAAGAGAATGGTCTGAGCTCTGCTCAGTTCCCATGTTCTTAGCTCTACTTATATTCTTCATCTCTCTGCTATATGCAGACAATTCATTCAATCTCTGAAATGTCATCAATGTGACAATTTCTGTATCTTTAATATAGAATTATGTAATTTTTAATTTTTAAGACTAAAGCTTGTAAAGTGCAACTAAGAAATATTGTATATGAGAGAAGTCACACATAGTATATGCACAAGTAATGAGTAATACCCAGATCACCTGAACCAGAATAATTAATGTCTTAATTCCAGCTTAATTTGATAGGTTAAAAAAAAAAGTTTAAGAGATCAGATCAGTTCAGCTTAAAGTTGTAATATAATGAGTTTCTCTAAAGTTAATTAGTGAGACCAGAAGAAATTCCCAATAGTATTCTTTGAGATCTCACTGGCACTGAGAAAAAAGAAATACACATACTGAGCAACTGTACCTCTACTCTAAGTTCCAGCTCTATACAGCAACATACAGAAAACTGCTTTGTTACCAGACTGTCAAATTTTTTTCTAAGAGGTATACCTAAAGGACAAAGAAATTCCTGCGAAGAGGACCAGCAGTCACAAGCTGTGTAACCTCTAGAAGACCCATTTCACAGAACTGTCAAAGCACAGGAAATGGTTGCAGCTAAAATAACAATCAGCATTAGCAGAATGCATTAGTCAGGGTTACCTTTATTGTCACTTAAAATGGAGCCAAAGGCACTGATCACCACATCAGCTTTCAGACGGACAACCTGATCCTCATCTTCTTTCCAGTTACCATCACTGTCTTGTTCAGTTCGAACAAATTCCATAGCAATAATTTGTCCACCTTTAAGAACAACTTTCCGAGGGGAGAGGAAAGGCAGAAATTCACACTTCTCTTCTTTTGCAAGTTCCATCTGTAGAGCAGAAGCAATAAAACATATACTTACTATGCTTTGCTTTTATAAAAAACCAAAATAAACGACCCAGACATTTTTTGACTCAAGATGTTACCATGTATTCTTCTGTAGTAGAAGTCAGCTGCCTCCAGTAGGCACAGTCATCTTATTATCAGCTTCAGAGCCTCCGATGCTATTAAATCAAGCATTAGCACTAGGTAGATTTTCAAGGGAAATATTTCTCCAATATATTTTCTTACTTTTCTGTTACTTTGAAGATATTTAACTCCTTTGAGGGTAAAGGAGTTACTCATGCAACTATCTGTGTCTTTTAAGAAGGGTCCTAGTATTACTTTGGACATGCCATGATTTGTGTTTACTGTGATTTTAAGATTTTATTAAATACTGAATACCATGTGCAAACAACAGTTTTCTGAGTGACAATCCAGACAAGATCTTCTGAATCTCTGCCATGGTAAAACTGCTTAAGTCAATCAGCATTTTATTTAAGCAAAGTCTTCAAAATTTGATTGTCTATGTTTACACAACAACTTTTTTTAACATGTAATATCCAACCTGACATGATTCTAGCATGGCCATTACATGAAGCTACTTTTATTTTACTGTTTTCAAGGCCTTGCATGACTGGATGAGTACAAACATTGACAACTTTTAGGAATTTATCCAGGCTGCTATCAAAGATTTTGGTTCAGAGTGACAACTGATTTAGTAAGAATCTGAATAGCACACGAGTCTCTGCAATGACTTCAGTAATCTCATTGTGTCTAGAACTCTTAACTGAAGTGCAACAGAAGTAACTTATGCACCAAGAGACCCTCTCTTACTTTCTTTGAAGCTCCATTCTCCTTCTGTAAGATCTAAGGTGCCCACCTTCTTGACATAGGTGACCAAACTACCACAAATACCATGATAAAGATACATTAGATATCCTAATATCCTCAACTACGTAAAAATGTAATGTACCAAATAAATGAAAATGGAAAAAGACCACCAAGATAAAAAAATCTAATCTGATAAAAACTCTCAGAGTACAGATACACTGAGAAAGCAGAGTCAGTTTCAAAATGTGCTGATGACCTGATAAATGCCAAAGTGCAAAGCCAAACTAAAAATCAAATTGAATGCTGAAATTTGTGATGAATGACATTGCTGCATTGCTGTTGGCAGTGATTCAAAGCCAAAATCACTGTAAGTAATTTTTTATAAGATTTTATAGGCTCACAAGGCCACATCAGAAACAGCAGCCAAAAGGTATCATTCCAGGATCTAACCATGACCTGTAGAGTCACACACAATACTCAAATGGCTGTTGGATTCCAAGATTCAAAATTTTACTGCATTTTCTAATTTATAAGAAATTGTAGCCCCTGTTTGCAAATACATCTCTGACTTTACAGGAAAAAGATACAACCACGGAAAATTATTTACATTGAGAGTATAAAAAGTGAGCATCAGATTTTTAATAAAGATTCATACATTTTAAGAGTACTTTCATAAACAAAACCTTTAATAGATGCCTTTTAAGCACCCACAGCACACTTTCAGGCCCCACAGTAATAACAACCAATATGCCTTCTTATAAATGCTGTTACTCAATTTCACCTCTTCTGGGACAGCCCTGATATTAGTGAATCCCTTCCTGAAGACCACGAACACGCGACGAGCTCCGCAGCGTAAAGCAGATGTTGCACAGTCAAAAGCAGTGTCTCCTGCCCCAAGTACAATCACAGTTCCATGTATTGACGGCAATGGAGAGTGACAGGCACACATCCCTGAAAGATAAAAGGAAAACCCCATTTTCAAGTAGAGAAACCATTTCTGCATGACAGCTCAAAAGGTACTTGTACTCAAAGCAGTGTAAAATTGCATCTTACAGTTTCCAAGCATGGAGTGTCACTATCAAATTATTCTGCTCCACCGAAAGACAGTTTTATTCCCCCTTTTAAGATATGCTCATATACATAATTTCATAGTCAGTACTTTAAGCAGCTGCACCTTTCTATCAAGAAAGAATTCAAATGACAACACGTTTGTAGGATTGTGTGTCCTGTCAGGTTGAAACTAGCATTGTGAGATCTTTTTATTCAAAAAGTAAGTTTCTCTCATCAGATTGATTATCCTCCCAGATTAAAAAAAAAAAAAGAAAAAAAAAGATGACCAATTGTTTTGTGTAATAGTGTATCAACATTAGTCCTCTCAGTCTTCTATAAAGCACTGACTGTTCTGGCTATGACATGGTTCTCAGAGGCTATTTGCTGCAGTAGCTGAACATGAGGAGAAAGACTATTGTTATTACAGTAATTCCTGGATCTTCCATTGACAGAAAATGGTTAATCTACAGTGGCTTTCTACAAAGGACTTGTAAAACGTTACACGGAGAGAATGACATTTTGTATTTGTCATCTGCAGCTTGCATTCGATTCAATTCAACAAGAAATACTTAAATAAAACTGAACTGTGTCTGTTCCTTGGATAACACTGCACTTTATCACGTTTAAATACAACTAACTGTTGATTAGGCAAATGATTGCAATTTGAAAAATAAGGACATAAATAACTGAAAGCTATATTCTCAAAGAGCCTGTGACAGTTCTAGTCAGGAGGCACTAAGCTGGCAATTTAACCATTGCACTGTAACTCAAATATCCTCCTATAGCAGCAGCAGATTTTTATACGTAATTGTGGAACACAAGTATTATACATGTAAATAATGCTTAAATGGAGCGAGAAACAATATCCTAATATAGATACTCTCTCTCCATTTGTAAAATGCTTAATGTGTGACAAATGTTATCATTTCCCCCCACCATGTATATGGCATTGCATTTACTATTTATGTAACAGGATTCTTAAGTCTAAAATTTTCACTAAACTTTTCTCATTTATTTTTAATGAACTTCATCCTTCACAAAAACTAGGCATTGAGCAGTAGAGAAAGCAGAAGTGCAGCAGGGGAATGGCAGCTCAGAGTGCCATTACAGCACAAGTCCAGAACAGATCAGTCACAGCAGCCCATTTTGCTCTTAGTAACATGCTGCTCCCACAGTAAATTCACATCTATGTATTTGCAAGGGGAACCCCTTTTGGAGAAAAGTATATTAACAGGTGGTATTCAGAACTTAATAAGCAGGAAGAATATGTACTTTACTGTGACTATTATGTCTATTATTTAAAAAACTGTCATAGTGAAAAAAAGAGGATAAAGTAGGATGTAAGATATTTATATTTTATTTTAAAATTCCATGTCTTAGAGAGCAAGAGGTAGCTATAGATACAGACAGACACTAGGAAAATTAAGCAAAAGAGACCATGTTAATTAACAGATACACCAAAGAGATATCTATTACTGTCAGTCAGAAAAGGTTAGTTCTTCCAAGTTCATCCTTTTTCTCATTGTAGACTTAATACAAAAAAAAAAATCATTACATATCCTACCAAATCAAGAGTGTTACTTTGCAACATTTTAAAAGATGCAGATCGCAGTATATAGATCCTCATGCAGTCAGGTGACAGTACACAAGCACTACATGTCCTCACGGAATTCTAGAAAGTACTTTTAGTCATTGTTTTGTGGGATTTATTTTTTACTTTGTTAATCTACAAATGTTTTGCAGTACATATTCTCAATCTGTTTTATTTTTAAACATCTCTTTCTTAAAAAAAAACCAAACAAAAACTCCACCCCTTTCTCCCAAACCATTTAAGCTCACTTTGAGCTTAAGAAAACAGACAGAAATAAGCATTTGATCAAAACAGCAGAGAAATGGGACAGATGGGCTGGAGAATTTCACTTCCTAAATATTTTGCATAAAATGGGGTAATAAACTTTACTTTTATAGGCAGAATAATTTGCCACAGAAGATATATTCTTCAACAGTGTTTAAGGAAAGTCTACTAAATAAGCAGGCAACACTATATGATGCTAAAAGAAATTTCTAAATGCTCAAATGAAAATCAGTTTGTAGATTAAAAAAGTTATATTAAATACGTGGTCGTATGAAGTTTAACAAGCAGCGAGTGCTGGATTCTGCACCTGGGACTGGGCAACCCTGGTTGTGTCTATAGACTAGGGAACCAGAGGCTGGAGAGCAGCACTGTGGAAAGGGACCTGGGGGTCCTGGTTCATGGCAAGTTGAATATGAGTCAGCAGTGCCCTGGCAGCCAGGAGGGCCAGCCCTGTCCTGGGGGGCATCAGGCAAAGCATGGCCAGCTGGTTGAGGGAGGGGACTGTCCTGCTCTGCTCTGCACTGGGGCGGCCTCACCTTGAATATTGTTTGCAGTTTGGGGCACTGTAACATAAGAACATATTAAGCTATTAAAGAGCATCCAAAGGCGGGCCATGAGGATGGTGAAGGTCTGGAGGGGAAGCCTTAGGAGGAGTGGCTGAGGTTATTTAGTCTGTTCAGCCTGGAGTAGAGAAGACTGAGGGGAGACCTCACTGAAGTCTACAACTTCCTTGTGAGGGTAAGAGGAGGGGCAGACACTGACTCTTCACTCTCATGACCAGTGAGAGGCTTGAGGAAATGGCATGAAGCTGAGTCAGGGGAGGTTTAGGTTGGATATCAGGAGAAAGTTTTTCACCTAAAGGGTGATTGGGCAATAGAAGTGACAGGGAAGTCTCCCCAGGGTAGTGGTCACAGCATCAAGCCTGTCTGAGTTCAAGAAGTGTTTGGACAATGGCCTCAAGCTCATGGTATGATTCTTGGAATGTCCTGTGCAGGGCCGGGAGTTGGACTCAATGGTCCTGATGGGTCTCTTCCAACACAGCATATTCTATGATTCTATGATATGTAAAATATCACATTCTGTTCTAAGTATATGTCCAGAAAAACTGTACATTAATTTTCTTTTTATCAACACACTGGGAAATCTACACCATGAAGGAATGTGGCATGGAAATCACACATCTAGAGCTTATGACTTCACATTCAGGACACTGAAAGCAGCTGTACCCCTTGGGGAGCAAATGCAGCCATCTCTGTACTCCAAGAAAGATGTAAAAGCATAAAACAAGACTGCATTCAGTGCGTACAAACTGAGCGTTCTTTTATTAACTCCTGCCACACTCCTGTTGTCCTGAGTCTTAGACTGCAAGTTCTTTGGGTAAGGAACTAGTGCTGATTTAAATGTGTCTCTAAAACATGCAGCACATGACTTGGAATCAAGTAAAACAATTTATCAACAATATACAAAGCAGCTGTTTATATATGTTGGAAATACCTTCTTTAATATCAGATTTTTTCAAGACTATCTTATATATGCTATTTATATCAAGATAATTTATACAAATGAGAAGCTTAAGTCACCTTTTGATTATAATTCAAAATAACAAATATAACTTATTAGGGGTGATGATTTTCCATGTGTTTAGATTTTTATATATGACTATCTGGTTTATAATCTCTAGGACTGAATTTCCTGATCATACTCCTGAGGCTGTCACTCCCCAAGAGAAAACCCTGTCCCAGATCTATTAATTCGAAGGTGCTTCATAAATGGATGAGCTGTTATGTAACCAAACAGTTTTATATATCAATAACTACTAATGACTTACTGAATGTGATTACAGCAAGAACATATCACACACCTGGTTTACTTGCCATTGCTACCAAAGGTAAGAAGTCTTTAGATGTGTAGAATCCTTGATCCATTCTCAATCCTTGGAATATACTGTCTCTGTTTGGTTCTGGCAAACCTACAATAGATATTTTTTTGGCACATCAGAATTACATAGGACATTTTAATGACCAACATATTTTTTGCATTACACACACATTCTCAAAAACATCCTTAATACAAGCACTTTTACAAACCCTCAGATGTTTCCAAAAGAACATCACAAATCACTATGGTTTCACATTTACAGCCTGTAGCTTATATAACTGGTGATCATTTAATAGTACTGGCACTTGAAAATCAGATTGCTGGGTAGCATGTGTACACATATAACTCTTAACAAAACAAACGCAGAGGAAAGGGTAAGAGAGAACAGGGTGCAAAAGCAGCGAAGCTACTGGTGAAGACTTGCAAGCTTTTCTCCTATTGCTTTACCTGCCCGTGAATGTAACTCTTACTGCTGTGAAATGGTTTTGCTTTCTTTGTTTTGAGGCATTTTTCAGCTGGTCTGCAGATAATACAAATGAGGCAATAATGAACAGCTTAAGTGATGAGGGGAGGAAGACAAATGGCAGTGCTGTAGATCTGTGAGTCTTTGTATGCCATCATTTTTTGCCATTCTTGATTGTTTTCTCGAAACCTCGAAGTCCTTATTGGCTGACATTTATTTCTAGTTATTAATAGCACACATTTAGACAGAAGCCGTAGGATACAGACAAGGATTCACTTCACAACCATTAATAGCAACAAATACCTTTTGGTAAAAAGAAAGCAGCAAAAAGCATCTTCCAATTCGCAAATTACATCTTCTCATTGCTGTGTGAACATTTGGACGGCACAAAAACCCAGCCCAGCTGACACAGAAGTTAAACCATTTTCTTCATGCAAATGTGATGATCTATCAGGATGTTTTCAACACAGTCTCAACTTTCAAATTTATATCTAAACCCCCAAAATATCATCAAAAGTATGCTAATTAATAATTACATACTGAAATGGAGTAAATGTCAACAATTTTGCTAGGAAATCACACTAGAACCATGGAGTCTCAGAGCAAGCAGGCAGAACTGGAGCGTGCAAAGCAATCTGTGTTCCCTCCATTCTCAGGCATGGATGGCAGAAGACTAACATACGCCTCTTTGAGACCTCTTGGAAAACCCTACTAACACCATGTTAGTCTCAACAACAAAGTAGGATTGCGCTCTGAGGAGTGCTGTTCCAAGTAGGGAAGATTTGGGGTCTTTTTATGTTACTTAAGCAGCAAAAATCTGTCTCATTACAGCATAAGATCAGAACTCAGTCATGAAAAAACTTAGTGGTTTTTCATGAGTGACCTATATGAGGAAGTTTCTTAAACCTCTAGATCCCTGAATGAAGTTAATAAAATAAAAGAAAAAAAAATTATGTTTTTAGATTTAACAGTTTCAGTGAAGCGAAGCAAAACAATACATACTCTCGGTGAATTCAAAAGGCTTACAAGCCAAAAAGCAAATAAAAATATCCTGAAATTTTTGCGTTTCATAAATCTCATGCTATTGTGCACTCTCTTGATCTCTACTTAGAAAAAAAAATCATGACTCAGTTGCTGAACACCTGACTTTCAAACCAACACTGATCTATAGTTGGATATTGAGAAAAATACTAGCACGTACTGAACTTCAAGACCTTTGCATGCTGTACTTTCTGGGTAGACTGGAATTTCAGCTAATGAAGAATGAATAATGGATAACTTAAGAGGCAGCCAGAAATACTTAGTACTATTGAAAGAACAATATGTAAAATGCATTGAAGAAATTATTTTTAAAATGGCATAGATTTTCCTCTACATATATATTGCAAAATTATCTATGGGAAGAAGAGTACCTCAGAGAAAGCTCTCAGTGACTGCCTGCAGGCAGAAGACAGAGTAATGCAACTATTTCTATTGAGGTATCCATAAACCAGTTCAGAGGGCTCAGTTTACTCCTGGGAGAAACACTCTTGTCATTAGTTAGATGTGCAGCCTGCATTAAAGATAATTTCCTTTCTACCTAACAGCTCCATTCAAACAGAAGGAGAAACCCTCACAAATATTTTTTTCCCACTTATTTTTGTCACTTTTATGATCTCCTAATGAAAACTATTTTGTCTCTAACAGCATCAGTAATTTTGCTCACATAGGCTGAAGAAAGAGTATAATTAAGGAACTGTTGCAATGTTCAAGATCCAGGTTCATCACTAGTTCGGTGTCACTGAAATCAAAGAAGTTGGATTAAGAATGCATTGGATTCAATAATTTTTAGCCTGGCTGATATGACCAAACAGAAGCTTAACAAGTAGTCAACATACATAGCATTCTCTGCTATTTATTTTACTATTTTAATTTTCTTGAAAACTCCATTAAAAACAGTTTTTCCAGTATATTTGAAGGAAATGCAGGGGATTTTTTCTCTTATTGCTATAAACACCTAACACAGATTCAAGCTCTTTGCTAAGCATCTGCTGGAAATTGTACTGGATTCTAATGCATCTCCTTTTGCTATTTGCCATTTTAATGACTGCATTTAATTTTGTTAACATAGAGAGATTGAGTACTTCTTAAAGCCACTAGCTAAGAAAGAGGCAAATAGAGAAACAGATCAAGAACAGATAAGATCCCCTTTAGAGACACCATTTCATAATAAATGTCCACCCCACAGAAGTATGCTTTACAGAGAGATTGAATACTGATAAATAGCCAACACTCTCTTGGGAGAGAATATTTAACAAAAACAAACAAACAAACAAACCAGCTGCAGAGGAAAAATGTAGTTTTGAGCAAATGGTTTTAGAGAAGAAATAAAATATATGAAAACCCAGTCATGTATGAAAGACACAACTTGGGTTAAAATAATGAACCAACAGAAATACCCTTTGAAGATAAATCAGAGAGATCTTTTAGCAAAAGGGAACTCACAGAATAGTACAAAATAGCCAAGAACCACCCAAGAAAAAGTGCTTAGAAAAATATGAGGTCTTTTCCCTAGGTTTTAGGCTGAAGCCAAGGCAGTAAGTTTTCTGCTCTCCAAATCCACTTGAAATCCATACAAAAGGATTTTTTAAAAATTTTTTATTACCTGGTATTTCTTGTCCTGTAACAATCTTTCACAATTCCACATATCCTGTATTTAAATAACTTGTATCAAAATCTAGTGAAAACAATTATTTCTTTCCCCTACATTGAAGAATAACTCTTCTGGATGGGTAACCAAGAGGAGGCAGCCTAGAAATGCAACTCCCTTGGTGGTTTTTGGATACACTCTGCACACCCTTATAGAGGCAGAGAGCTATGCACAGCCCCTCATCTTCTGCAGCCAAGACCCTGGACCTCCCCAAGCCTCAGTTCTCCTTTACTTGCTTATGCCAGGGAAGAAGCTTCCGAAGTAACTGATACCCAAACCACGCAATGAAGCCTCAAGTGCTGTGGAAAACTGCATTTACTAAGAATAGAGAAAGTAGAAACATTGTGAAAATAACAGCCTGCATGACAGATCTAGTTCAGCTTTGCAAAAGCTAATCTAGACAGTCCCAATCTGGGTCAGTACAGCGTAGAAAGCAATTCATCTCAATTCCTAACCCTCTGTTTTGCTATGCTCTGCCTTTCATCTCCAGATGCTCCAGTCATCTCTCAGTAAGCACCACTACTCTCTTAGTATGAAACCTTCTCTCCTTCTTTCCTTCATTTGATCCCCACAACCCCTTCTCCACTGTATAATACCTAAACATAAATGTCTCTCCCACGTCTGACATACCATATACTTTCTAAAGTCATTAACCACTAAAACAGTGACTTTGGAAAACACAGACTTTAACCTCCTTTATATATAAATATATATATTTATACATATGTATAAGAAAAAATCATCATCTTCCTCCTATCAAGATCTTGTACTCTTTGTTCTCACAATGCTGATGCATGTCAAGTCACAGTGTCAAGTCCACAGTCTCCATTTAAAGAGAATTTAGGTACAATTCCCTAGCCCAGTTGAGATATGAATCACTAAATGATTAGAGTAAATTTGTCAGATATACAAAGCACTATACAAGAATGATGCTTAGACAATGTAAGGGATTGGCATGTGGAGCAGTGCACCTAGTCCACTTGGTTGCTGCACCAAATAAATCAAGGCATGTCAACACATCAATCAGCTAAGTCTGCTATTACTGTAACTATGAGCCTGGTCTGGAAAGGGGAACTAAAGCAGGAGTACAAACACCACATTCTTCTCCTATTTTGATCAAATTCCCTCTCCCAGAAACAGGAATGCATTGTGAACCTGAACTTATTGTTTGGATTACTTAAATCAGACATGTTTGGGCAGATTTGCAGTTTCAAATGAACTTCTCAACTGGTCTTAATAACTGACACACAAAATAAGTCCTGATCCTTGATAAGCACTAAATGTAGTTTTCACTGGCAGCTGACTGAAAACACATCTCTGGACAAAAAAAAAAAAAAATGGAGCTGAAGTTGAAATGTAAACATGCCACAGCCTACAGAGTCAAAACTAAAGCATTGTGAGATTTTTCTGGTTTTCCTCCTATCAACTACTGAAAAGTTTGGGATGCTTCATTTTTAATTGTGGTAATACTAAATTGTGAAAAGAGTTAAGCTGAATTAGGGAAACAAATTAAGAGCTAGGAAATCTCAAGCAACATCCTCTCTCTTTGCATTCTTAGCTGCTGCTTTCCTGACAAAAGTCTTCAAGATCAGAATTGGCTTAATTATTTTTACCAAACCCTTACTTTCAGGTAAAAATGTAAATTCAAGCTGGTGAATGCAATCTGTGTTAGAAAATACCAAGAATTACTTTTTAAAATCCAAGACACTTTATTTTGGCATTTTTATATTGAATCTTTCAAATTTGTTTTGAAATGACATTGCATTTATAAATTTACCCAAATTCAATCCAAAAGAAACAAAGAAAATGGGATTGACTGGCTATGCACATTCCTTTTTCTACCTTTTAAAGCTAGCAAATCAAAACCAACATCAAACCCCATTTACCAATTTATGGATTTATTTTTTTTTAATGTTATCTTGGCCTACAGATTTGGAGCTGGAAAGTTAGATGGTAGTGACATCTTTCTAACTTTTGCCATATCCATGTTCATGTTTCAGAGCTAAACCAGATTTGAAAAATCACATTTACAAGGAAAACTCTTCTTCTGTCCTTCCCAGCAGGAATTTCCTTCCATTACAGGAAATCCTAGGACTGGGTGAAAAGCCTTCAACTGTCAGAATCTACCTTAGAATGACGAGAAAAATCCATGAATCTCATACGAAACTGGACAGAAGAAACATACAATTGATTATCTGCATATCTGCTCTGGTGGCAATGCAAGTCTCCTGAAATAACAACCGAGAGGCTAAGCCCAGACAAGCTGAGACCCAGAAACTTGAACACAGTCCAGCCATGAGGCAGCACAGGTTCCACACCAGCAGTTCCGCACCTTTGGCCAGCTTCAGGAATAGACTGTGCCCCTTCATGTGCCCTGGGCAAAGGAGCCATGGAAGGCTGATGGCCAGAGACTGATAGGAATTTCAGAGAGGAACTAACATTATCTGATAAGAGTTTATAATACTTTTTAAATTTTCTTTAAAAGATGTGCTAAAGTATATACAGAGCTAAGGTAATTGCTCCCTAAAGGTAAATTTTAAATCCACCATTTGCCTTTTGAAAGGGTCCTTTTGAATTAACAGAAAAGTACCCATTTTGTCCCATCTTCCTGCCCTTTTACACACTGAGTGTTCCAACTTGCTCCTTGTGCTCCTGTACAAAAATATTTCAGATGTAACACATCTGATGGCATTTCACACTTGCCCAGAGACTTGCAGCTACAGGTACCATATGGTTAGACTGTGACTACAAAGGTACCTGGCAGAGAAGAAAGAACACACTGTAAAATCCAAGACCATAAGCATGCTTTAATAATTCTGAATGCTCTGTTCTTCTTCAACAAGTCTAGTTTGTGGTCTGAGGAAAGGGAGAGCAAAATTTATGTATTTAGAGCAGGTTCATTTAATGTTACATCATCCACGAATTGTATAAATTGGACAATGAGTTTTAAGTATATTAAAGTATTTTCTTTAAAGATAACACTGAAACTGTAAACTCTTATAACTGTCAAATTTACAGTTTTCTCCAGACATGATAGAACCTATTTGTGTGCAGTGGCATGTGCTCTACCTATTTGTTTCTAAGAAGTCATATTCATTCATATCCATATTGCTTACGCTGCTGTCCGTGGATCAATATTACACAACAATTTAGATATGAACTATACTGAAATGCATAATCCAAGTAAGGTACTGAAGCTGTACCACATGGCTGATTATACTAAACACACCCTTACAATTCATGCTGTGACATTCACCATACATGGAACGGACAACCATTGGTATCTAAAGAGTTACTCTCTCCACATTTTATAGGTTTGATTCTGAAAGACTAGATGCCCAGTACAGTTACAAATGCTCTGCAAGTGCTCAGCTTTTCTCAGTCCATTCGTGATTAACACTTTAGTAAATACTTTTGAGGTTTGTATTTTTAAAAAATCTCTCTTGTTTTGCTAGAGATTTTTTTTATGGTGACAGCTTTGTTATTTCCTGTTGTGAGGTTCAATAGAGTGTGTTTTCTAGGTGGTTGATTTTTTTTGTTTGCTCTGTATGTTGATGGAGATAAGTGTTTTAATTACTTTTTTAATGTCTACGCTTTTTGTATTTTCTCCCTCTCTCCCTTTATTTCCTGCTGTTGAGATTACTGCCTCATCTCACAGCAGGTGGCTCCTTCAAATTTGTTTTCTCTGTAAGCCTGGTAGATTTATTTTGTAATATAACTGCTCCTTTTCACTGTTTTTATTAATGATTTCTTTACTTTGGAATACGTACCCTTGCAAGGTTTGTAGAAGTAATTCCCCTAATGATGGCTAAAGGCCTCATTCATGGAAATGGAAAGTGTAAAGGGAAAAAAGTAAAAGAACTACAAGACACTTGGGTTAGCCTTTTCTTACCCTCAAGTTTGAATGAATATTGTGTACAGCATATGTGAAAGAACAACCTTCACATCTATCAACAAGAGCCATAGACAATTGCTGCAGTGCATTCTAAATTCAATAGCTATATCCATACCACGTCTTTTAAAAACATCTGAATAAGTATGGAAGTAATGTAGCCTATAGGTCTCACACCTTACTGTGTTGCTAAATTAGACCCAGAGACAAGTACCTGAACTCTTGCAAATGGTATTGAAATAATAGGAATAAATTAGTCAGATCAGTCAGAACTAAATTTGTTCTTATAATCCAATTTCTCTTTGAGGACCAGTTGTCCAATCCCAGTTTAGAGGTAGCCAAAATTTCACAAGACCTAGACATCAGAAAGCGCAGATGGGAATCACAGACAGAATTTAGAATCAATCCATGTGCATGATGGAAATTAGGATTATGACCACACAATCAGTGTTGTATGTCTGAGTGTGGATCACAAAACACTGCAGCCTTGTGGTCTGTCTTCACAACATTTACTGATCCCATAGTCAGATTAGATGACATCTAGTGTTGACCTAACTGTCTAAGGGTGAACCATAACTCATTAGTCCCATCAACTGCAGAGTGCATCCTTAATTTGATTCTATTGTCCAGCTTTTCTCAAGGCTTTAGCCTAAACCTCCACTGCCTACCTCTAGTCTTGATTGCTGTTCTTAATTTTATTACAGTCAACATATGGCACCTGTGCTTTCAATATATGGGACACTCAAATGTGACCAAGGTAATGTATTTTAATGAAAAACATCAGTATTTCAAGATGATTAAACAAAGATCTGGAGAAATTATGCAATGATTTTGCAAATCTCAGTATCTGGCTATTAAGTTAAGCACCATGAAGATTTTAATCTCAAGAATTTTGAGCACATATCCTCTAAAAGCACTCTTTTTAAATGCATACCTCAGAACTGAAGTATACAGTATCACTAAGTGTTTTCAAAATGTAATTCTTTAAAGGATACACTAGAAGAAGTGACACTAGGTTGGGCAAACGTTTACAGATCCCTAAATTAAGAAACAGATGGTAATTCTAGCCTTTCTTCTCAGGTTGGAAACTGATACTTAGTGTTCCCCATATTTGAAGTAACCAAGTTGAGGATGTTAGGAGTTGGCTGGTAGTCCTGGTGAACGAACTTGCTGAAATGTGAAGATCACTATGAAGTAAACCTCATCACAGAGAAGGATGGATGCAGAAGTATGCTTACCTTCCCTCTGGTTCTGTTCTGCCTGGTGTTGTTTATTGCAGGACTTAAAGCACTGAAACAGTTTGCTATGAATCTTGATTTGCAGAACATAAGAGTTCTGTAAATTGAAATACAGAGTAACTGAAGAAACATCTGTTGTAAAAAATAAAGCGGAATAGTGCTGCAAACCTTTCTTATGTCATCTTGGTAACATTTATTATACTGGCAACAAATTTGAAAAGGTCACTAGCAAAAATGCATTTAGTAGTCTCAGTCCAATCCATCTCTACCATAAGAATGTACCATTCCACCCAGGAAAAGAGTTTGCTCTAGTCTGCTTACAGTAGAGCTGAACTGGATTTTTAATCCTGGCTGGAATTTGGTCACTTCCCACCACTGGCTTAAGCTGTCATTATTCAGGAGCATTCTGGAACCAGGCACAGAAGGAATGCTGAAGGTTAAAATCTGACATGCTAATGTTGTCAGTTCCTTTCCTTCTTCCTTCTACCAGTTTGTTGTTCCTAGCACTAACCTGCCAAAGGAAAGACACATGGGGGCTGTGTTTGCTCCAGACACCAGCCAGATACTATTTGCCAGTGTGATATGTTGCACCTCACAACACGGAAAGAAACTGTCCCCAGTGCTTACTCTTGTTCAGTAAACAGTGCTGAAGTGAAGTGAGCACAAAAGCGAGATCACCTCCTTGGGGACTGTCTATCAGTAACTTGAAGGACGCAAAAAAATCTATCATCTCAGAAATCATATGTCACAGTAAAGTGATTTTTATACAGTATAGAAAATCCAAAATGTGGAAGTGAAAGCAAAATAAACTGGATTGTGAGACTGAGAGCAAGACTCACGAAAAGAAAGCAGAAAATACTACAATACCTCTTTGCAATAGAAGCAATATCTTCCTCCAAGCTGTTTCGTTATAACTTAACTGTCTAACATACCCTGTTTATAAGCAGTCATGCTGACATATTGAAATAACCAAAGCAAATTAAAATTTACAAAGAGAAAATTAAATGTTAGCATAGAAAAGATCTCTTCATATTAATTTTTTGTTTATAACATGAGAAAAAAATCTTAAAAAGCTGGATCAGTGGAGGCTACATACAATAAACATACAGGGAATGGATAAAATGAGAACAAAACTGATGATAAACATTCACAAAGACAAAACCACAAATACTTAGTTGGCATCATGAAGAAAAACAAATACTATGCCTCTATATTGTTGCAAAGCAAAAGCTGGGAAAAAAATCTATCAAAGGCAGCAAATTCATCCTGTAGAAATACATGAGGAATAATTAAGTCATTAATGTTCTGGAATAATATCTTTGGTCAGATCTCAGACACTGTACAGCAAGGAAGTTGCAGTCAGGCATACTGAAACATCATCATCTTGTACTACTTAAAATCAACTTGTATTTTTTATATACTAGGAATATAAAAGCCAACAGGTGTTACAAATATAAACACTGATTTTTATAATATTTTTTCCTAATTTGATGAATCAGAGCAGAAAAGAATCATAGAAATATCTAACTATAGACGTTTCTCTTAAACCCACTACTACTCCTCTGTTTCATGCTACTTCCATAGCTCCCATTCTGTTTCAATACAGTGACCATGATTGACCAAGGCTGGGTCAATCACAGTCTTGTACCCAATGTAACAGTATCTATATTAAATACTTGTAAATTTTACTTTTCCCAGAAGAAAATCTTACATGCTAAGAAACACTTGCAAAATATAGGACTTTCTGGTTATTCCTATTTTAAAAACATTACAAGGATTCACCTTTTCTTTTTTTTTCTTCATATGTAGAAGTCTTAAGTGTAATTCAGCAACGTCTTCCAAAAGCCACTGAATAATTACCACTCCATATGAAATGTCACTATAGGGAAAAAACAGTTTTCCCCAGTTCTTTGCTAACATATTACATTGTCTTAGCTTAAATCTTAGCATATTTATACATCATTTTTGTCCACATGGAAGAACAAAAAGATGCTATAAAGCTTATTCAGTAATTACTCCTGTATCATTCCGCCTACGCTTCATTTTTAATTACTTCAGGTAAATCATCTCTACATATATTTTAAAATGATGCCTCAAGAAAAGACTTCTAAACATTATTCATTTTCTTGCAGCACAGATCTACAACTGAAAACCTATCATCAGTGCATTCTGATGAAAAGGTAATAATTACATCTTTTTTCTCCCTTCCTCTACAGCACAATATTTGACCTATGATAAAAAAAAAACCCTATCACATTTCCATTTATTATTTCTACCTGAGGGGCTCTGCCAGCTCACACAAACATAAATCTCCATTTGTCAGATTTAAACTGTACCTGTCCCAGATGCTATGAGAGTTCATAGCTCTTGTCCCTTAAAAATTACCAAATAGCATCACACAACATAACCTCCCCTCCAGCCTGACCCTTGCAATCAATAATATTTGTAACCTGTATGCACACAGTTAAGTAGTACAGAAGCCGTGCACCATCCCAGTTACCCACATTGAGCTGTGATACTAAAATCTGCTCCCTTGTGTCTCCTGTGATCAATTTTAATCTCTGGACCAAGAATAAAAGAATGCAGCCTCTTGTTTCCAGATGCATCTGAAGCGGATGTTATAGATTTGTAGGTCTGCACAGGAGCTGTAGATTTAATACAACCAGCAGTTCAAGGAAAGAACACATCTAAGTTATCATTCATTCTCATTACCCTCAGTGTATTTTGGATCTTCAGAAGACAATACAAAACACAGGAAAATGCACATGTACTGACTTAAAGCAAGCTCTTTTTATTAAAATAACCTCAGGTAACAGTTATTTGCTAGAGCTTTATCCATTACTGCCACTGCAGGTAAGGTAGAGGTCAATCATTCTATTATGATTACTTTGTTTAAAGGTTTATAAATAGGTTGCCAATATTCATTTCTTCTGGAAAGATGTCATATACGGTAAGTTAAACAGAAATTTCCTAGAAATAATAAAGCCTAGCTCTGCTCAGTTAAAAAGAAACAATTATAATGGAAAGAAAGAATAAATCAGGTTTCTGATGGTATTTGTTCTGTCACCTCCAAACTAATTTTATTTAAAAGCTGGCAAATTTGCCAGCCAATTAGTCTAATTAGAAAACGGCATCTGAATGTAGAACAGGAAGAGAGCAACTTTAGAAACCTACTCCAGTACAAAAAGTGCTTTTTGAATCTGTCACACTACCAGAATTCATGTTTCCAGAGTTCTCGTAACTGCGTATTTATAGACTTGGCTATATTGGTTCCTCGTCAGCAGCTCCAGTGCCATGAATCACCTATCAAAACATTTGAGAAGATTTTCTTACTCATTTCTTCAAAGCAACATTCTGAAGAGACACTTTCAACATGATTATGCTCCAGTGTTCACTATCAATTAAGAAAAAAAGCACTGAGAGTTTTATAATTGCAGGTGAATAATAAGTATGTGTCATCAGAGGCTTTATCTTCTCAGATTGTCACATGCCATGTGTCAGTACAGAACACTGCAACAAATATGCCACTCTTGTAACATGCCAGAGGGTCAATGAGCTTTCTCACTCAGGTCATTTACCCACTACACATAGATGTCCTTCTCACTAAGCATATATTTATCTGTCTTTCCTTTTAAAAGCAGCTGTAGCGAGGAGTTTCATGTAAATATTCTGTTAAACTGATATCCTCCTACACAAGTAGATTGACTGAAAAACATTACTGCAACTGAATAGCTACCTCTGCACACTTTCACATACTGGAAATAACTAAGCAAGGTAATACTTTGACCAGACCCTATTCTGAGTAAAGGTAAATGAAAGACAGAAGTGATAAATTGTCTAAAGCTTTTTTAATCCATTAATTAAATATGAATTGCTTTCATAACATCAGCATATGCAGCATTTCATGTAAAATTTTATTCCAAGACAGTGTCTTTATTAGCTAATTATAGCATTTTCATCAAGTGCCTGAGTTTTCATTGGGTGTTTCACATTCTGCTGCCAGGGCACTAAATCTGGTACTTTGGGTCAGAAAAATAATGCAGTTGAACCTCAAATGCTGTACAGCTACTGTCTAGAAAACAGACAGAGAACTGGTGGTGCAGATCTCCAAATACCTCCTCAACAACCAACAGTCAGGAACATGAAGTGAAACATGGTCACCGAGAATCATGGGTGAGGTACTTGGTTTGTAGGTACAGATACTTGCACAGGTATGCACAGAAGCTCACTCCTCCTCTTAAGGTTATTCTTTTGGTAAGTAACACATTCAAAATGGGAAATTTATACTTCTTATATTAAGCAAGTACTTTTTGTGATGCTTAAAGCACCAATGAGGTAGGACGATATGTCCCTTTTCAGTCCATGAAGAGATGGCTATGAGAGAGATATGTCAGAAAGTTAAAGACACCTCAAATTAACTGCAGCCAATGGTGCAAATACTCCCAAGGGAGTGTATGTTTCCTCTGGCATGGCATCTGACCTATACTAATGTCAACCCAGGCACACAAATATACCAAGCACTGAACATGAATCCTTAATGCCTGCTTGGTGCATATTTTTGCATTTGCAGTACTACAGTAGGAAGAATCTCTCCCAATAGAGTTTCAAATAGTAACAAAAACAAGATCAATAAATAGAAAATCAAGTTACACAGTCCCAATAGGTTCCTCTAACAAGGATTTCTCTCTGAAACGTTCATGCTTGTCTAATGCTGCTGCTTTTAATCCTTTCACACCAGTGGGTCCTACATGCTTGCATTAGTGCTAATGTAAAACAAATGAACATTTTATACAAGGATATCCACTCTCCTCAAGCAAAGGGGTTAATACCAAAGTAAGCTTTAGGAATGCAAATTATTTTCCCCATGTGGCTCAAAAACTACATGAGTTATTCATTTAAAATTATTAGCATATAAAATCATTATTATCTCTGCAGTTAATGTACAGTTCACTGACAACCTTTTGGACCATTACAATTAAGAAAGGCGGCATCTTTAATGAAGTTACAAAACACATTGTTTATTAAATAGCAAATTGTATCTTTAATTACTTTAAATATTATAATCTGATGAAAAATTATTTCATAAACCTCAAGACAAATTATGTCAGAGATGGAGTATGCATTTTGTTCCTCTATGAATCCTAAACAGCACTTTCAATTTGCTTACAGGTTTCTGTTGTGTGCAAATCTGCTCTTGAAATTGCTTTTAAGTGCCTAAATCCAATGACACTAGCATAAATCTAAGATGAGGTTTGTGCTGTTCTTTCTTTTTAAAACAGATTTAGTTTTTTGTCAAATGTAGAATTTGACAGTTCTAGTAAATGCAGCTTTTCTATTAATCCGTTGGAGGTAAATTGAAAATAGGTTTCCGTGGGCTCATTGAACTAAAGACTATTTGGGGGTCTACTGTATTTTATTATTTCACTGTTGTGTTTTGAATGAAGAGATAACTTTTGTTCAAAACTGTCAAGGACTTCGAGGATATGTTATAATGCAAACAAGCACATAATAAGCTTATTTTAAGTATTCCATCTTTTTTGTTACACAAACTAATCTCCGCACACCGTCAAGAAACTTTTTACTCTCTGTACATTATTAGACCTATCTGCTTGATGTGCTTGCCACTATCTGACAATGTCTGAGAGCTGCACAATTAAAGAAAAAAGTGTAGTTGTTCACAGCATTAGGCCCTTTACTGTGCTTTGGATCCAACCCAGACCAAAGTCAGTATTAATGTGCATTGACTTCTGGATCACTAAGACAAAATTAATATATTCAACTTCAATTATGTCATCATCAGCTTTCACTGAATATTCTGCCTGGTTGGAAACCCTAAGCTATTGGACTTTCTTGGGCTAATCAATGAATCAGAAAAGCAGAGATTATATTCAATTCCTTTATGCTAAAAAATTGCTACATTCTATCTATGTCTGCTTTACTAGAAATATTGTCAATGAAAAGCACGAAGGAGAAACAATTATTCAGTGTATATAAATATTTTAAATCTGATTTTTTAAAAAGCACCAAACCTTTTTTTTTAAAAAAGCTTCTGCCAGTCATAAAAAAAATTATATAATTACATAATTATATGTAATTATGAAATACAATCACGGATACCATGTTGTTTAGAGTTAAAACAAAAACACACAGAAGATCAAAAGATAATAGACATGCTTACTTTCACATTAGTACAAAAATTTTTGAACACAGAAATCCATTCAGAAACACATTTTACAGTCTTCTGTGACTACCTCTGTGCCAGAAGAAAATCCTATCTGGGATTTGTAGGCAAGTTGGGTAGTGAAAGTCAGATCTGTTTGCAAAAGCACTTACAACAAAATCAACTTTTGAAAAACGTTTCCCTGCAGAAATCTGACATAAACTATAACACAGTCACAGGTGTTATGGACCAAACTGAATACAGGACTTGAAACAAACCCCTTTCTAGGTGTGCACCTAAATACTCTTGTTGATTTGGGTCTAAGTACCTTTGGAACCCACACCTTGTCTGCCAAAAGATCTGTATATCTGTACATTACTGATGTGGAGGAAAAGAACCTCAGGAGTGCTAGGAGATTTTCAGAGCAAGCCTTCTTATGTATTCAGAGATGTTTAAAACTGGATGCAGTCCTAGGCAACCTGCTCTAGCTGACCCTGCTTTGAGCTAGGGGGCTAGACTGGACAATCTCCAAAGGTCCCTTCCAGTTATTTTACAATTCTATGAAACATGTCCCAGTTGAGGGCCTAAGCCATGGAAAGATGTCTGAATTTTCCACCTGGGATTTAAAAAAATCCTCTACTACAGTTAGGTAAAATAAAAGTAATCCCTCTTAAGGCATATATATCAGACATTTACAGAAAAGTAAGAGAAATTTAAAAACTAGTATGTTTCTATCAGTTACAGAGCTCTCTTAGCCAGCAGCAGTGTACAAGGAAATCAGACCCTTTCTTCAACCACCCATGCTACAAAGAAACAAAGCTCAACAATGGAGAACTCAAAAACCCAGACCTCACACAAGGGTCGAAAGTTAATTTCTGAAATTTCTTCACTTCAAAACCTCCTTCCATCCTTCTAATTAGTACTATGCACTACTTGTTTGCAGAAAGCACATCTTGCTACACACAGTCCCTTTCCCAGTAAATGATGGAATTTGGTTTGCCTTATTCAACAAAATTACTCCCTAATCTTGTAAAATCGAGTGTAGGATAAGGACAAGGACTTTAAATCAAAAACTGAATGTAATTTTCCTCCATTCTCATATGATTTCAGTTGTATTTCAAAACAGTTTCTCAAATTTCACTTTCTACAGTTGTGGATGTTTGCAACACAAAAGAACAGTAATTCTGTCTCTAATGTCACTTTCTAACAGGTTACAACTGATAATGTTTCCTTAAAGTCTATGTAAAAATTCCACCATAAAGATGGAAAATCTTGATTTGTACCTTCACAGCTCTATTGATAAAATTGTCTTTCAGAAGTTCAGCATCACCAAATCAGTTGTATCAAGCCAAGTCTTTTATGCCAGTATTTTAAATTATAAATTAGTTTTCCTTCACATATAAAATTAGACATATTTAATTAACCTTAGCAACAAAAACAGTAGTGTGAGAAGAGAGAGACTCAGATAAACAGAATTCTCTGCTAAAACAAAATCTACCTCCAGTTCTTCATTCTTTATTTTGGATTATAGTATACATATAAATAGAAAACAAGTATTCACTTATTCATTCAGATGCAAAATCAAATCTGTATGTCGAAGGTATGGTATGTGTGATGAAAACTATCAGTTTGATAACCCTGCACTGATAGTCACATCACCCAGCATATACACAGACACCTGTAAGTACAGGTCTTTCCAAAAGCTCGTGCCCTCAAATTTTTGGAGGGAGGGATTAGGATTATAATACCTCTTGAGTCTGAAATCAAATGTTGAGCAGATATGTATTTATATATCAGACAGCTTTTTTTTATTTTCATGGTCATCTCTATTACTAATTTAACAGAAAAGAAAAAGCCATTTTCAGAGTGTCATAGCTCAGGAACAAATTAATGAATTAAACCACGTTTCAGAATATCTGAATTAAAAGACTGTTGAAGAGGCAAGAAATAAAACATTTTCTAAATGCAGTCTTTGCAAGATAAAAAGAGATTATTATTGAGGCATCATAGGGGAGGTTTTGGGGACTTTGCTATTTACTTATTTATTCAAACATTTACACAGATAGTTTCGAACACTATGCTGAAGCCAAAATTCTCAATTGCATAGATTTTACAGAATGGGGGAATAATTATTAATAAAAGGTAAATCATACATCCAACTAAGATTACATGAAAACCTGAAAAGAAATAAACAGAACAATGCATTCAGCAAATGAAGCTATTAGAAAAATGCTGTAAATGCAATGCTGTTGCCACATTGAAGAAAAAAGGGAGAAAATAGAATATTTAAAATTTCGGAAGCCTTGTAATTAAATGTGTAGCAGATGCCATGCAGAATTTCCGACTATACTGCAAGAACCATAAAATTTATAAAACAAAGGTAGTGATATTATAGCAACACCTTCCCGGTTTCATTGCATGTATAAATGCAAATCAGGCAGGCAGCAAACTATACTACTCTACGCTTGGCTGCATGAGATACTTCAATCCCAATAGTAACAAGTAGCATTTACTGTTTGTAGCACTTATTTGCAAGGTGCGACACAAACAGTCAATCCTCAAAATATCTAGTACCTAGATAACAGATAAACAATTATCCCTGCACTTTGCAGATGTGCAAAGAAATTTTAAGTGATTTGCTGAGGACCACACAATAGAAGCAAGGTTGTGATGGCTCTTGGGCAACTCACACAATAGGATTTTAAAATGCTCAATGAGTGCGTCTTTCATAACTAGAATCTTTATGGTCTGGGAAGCATGCAAACTACAAAGCCTGTGACAGTGCTAGTGCAAGCACTGTCTTAACAGTTATCTCCTTGCAATTGGAGCACTGGAGGAATCCTGACCACCTGTGCCCTACTCAGGAATCAAGGCGCTGTGAGAAGTGGGCAATGTCCTTGAAAGGCCATTCTCAATGGTCTTAGAAAGGCCTTGAGGACTGGGAGAGCTCCTCAACTACCAGAGACAGTAACCAAGCCTCCAACACCTATTGATTATTAATTATCGTTAAATGCTTATTTTTGCAACTATTTCCCCTTCTTTGTTTCAAGAAGATGGATTACATCTGCAGTTCATGTCAAAGCATAGCTATTTTGCCAGCAGCCTGTATGGACACAGGTAGAAAGACTCACTCATATTGGTGGGCAGCTACATCCTGTCTTTGGGAAACACATGTGATTGCTAATTTTAAAAACCAAGGAATAATACCTTGTCAAAGGGTTATTCAGAGAGCAAATCAAAATTCACACTTAATTAAAAGCCTCCCTATTTCCACTGACTCCACACAGAGCAGTAAGAGCTCAGCTGCAGAAGCTGAGCAGGAGGTGACTATTTAATGAACTGAACATTTGAATGAGATGGTCATTTGGTGTCAGCATAGACAATGGCAACCTTCCTTCAGGATTACTAGTTTCCACTATTTGACTTTTTCTGGACATGTCTAATTATACAGCTTCTCTTACCTGTCACCTAGAAATCTTTCCTGTGATTTAATTATGCTTTTTTAAAAAAATCCCACAATATATTGGCTGACATAACAATATGCTTAATCTCTGACTTGAATAAGAAACATAATGAAAACACATTTCCCCATCTTTTAACTTACTATAGCCGACCAGTCAAGGGAGGTTTTTATATAAATAATGTTTTTCTTAACTTTAGATCTTACTTTAGTATACATAACAAAAAATATTTTACAAAGAGCAGAAAGCATCAAAATTCAGCAAAACACATGTATTCCATTCAGTTGTTCTTTTTCCTTAAAGAAAAAACTGACATCTTCATTATCGAAGGAGGGAAACTATTGAAAATGTGGTTGGAATAACTATATTAGCTTTTGCTTTATTTTAATCCTTTCCATTTTTATTATCTTTATGGATATTTTCATGTCTTTCAGCTTTTATTTCTTCAATTTGCCTTTTTGTTCACAGTTTATGCACTCTATTATATCTACTTTTTCTTCCTTTATGTGTCCCCAATTTTTTCCAGTTCCATTTCCTTGTAAATTTATTTTTCTTGTTTGTCTTCCATTTATCTAGTATTTTTTTTCAAACTGTCTCTCATTTTTTTCAGGGTTTTCCCCTTCAGCCCTTCCTTCCCAGGCTCACACCACGAGTGTTGTCCCTGGAGCAGCTGCAAGTAACAAGACTCAAACATAGCTTGCCTAGGGGCCCAGGGATTTGTCAGCTACAAGATGCTTTGGAGAAAATGTTTTCTCATAACTTAGTTATACCATTGCCTCAAAAATGCCAGGAGAACTTTAAGCATGTTATGTAGCTACTTTAAAATACAGATAATGTGTATTCAAAAAAACCCAACCCAAACACTAACAAACAACATTAAAAAAAACAACCCATAAACAAACAAAAAACCCCCAAACATCAAAAAATCCCCCATTTTCTAGCAAAGTAGTAAGTCTAGTGTAGAAGTAATACCTTGCATTTGATGACTTTGAACTGTTGTAAATTAGTGGAAGGGATCAATGGGGCTGCAGAACTGACTCACTGAAGAAGTTATAATGTTGTAACAGCTGTGTATGGCAGTAGCTGTCATTGACTGTTATAGTGTAGAAAGTGTGGAGATGGCATAAATATACCTGATACCAGTGAAAAATATTATATATACTTTTGGTAGATGTCCTATTGGCTTAAAAGCTAATTTTATCTTTTTTTTTTTCTGCATGAAGGGTTTTGAGCATTTTTTTCTTGATATACTTTCTACAATATTATAGGTTGTTGTACTGCAAGCATTTACATTCCTACTGAAATCCATGCACGGTAAGTTAAAGCGGTCAGTTGACACTGTCTGTTGAGGTAAACCCCACGTCTGCTCCCTGTGCAGAAGGCAAGTTTGCCCTCAGGCAAACCTCGTTCATACTTCAGTCATCCAGACTGGACACAAAGCATGGCATGTATAGTCCCTCTAGACACTGCATTATATGCAGACATAGCCAAAAATGCCAATGGAATTACTGGTAAGTGAAGTTTGTGCATAAGCTTTTGTGAGAACAAGGCTTAATGTTGTTTTTAACATAAAAACACTTTACAGAACTCCTCCCACACTTCTTAAAACCGCATTCCTAATTATGGAGTGTGGAGCTCTACTATAAGTGATTGATGTTGTTTTGTATGTTGTTATGGAAACAAACCAAGTAGGAGTTTCTGATTTGCGTATAGAATTTTGAGTCAGATTTTACAGTAAATAACTAAGCTTTCAAGTGTATAAGCAACAACACCATATGGCCATTAATCTCCACACAAAGACTATGTCCTCACTTGCCACTACTTGTTAAAATTAAGGTCTTTCGAGGAATAGGGTAAAACTCAATGGACCTGCTTCATCTTGTCACTGGTCAGTGAACAACAAAACATGGTTGTGTCAAGTAGGGACAGCTTTTAAGTGTGAACATTTGACAAAATCAAAACATTCATAAGAAGGCAATGTTTAGCTCAAACTTGAGTTGACAAATTCTGAAGCTCTCAGGACACCTGCCCTGGCGATGCTGCAGCTATACGCAGGAACTTATGGAATGTAAGTTCCCATCAAATGAATGACATATCTAAATTAAAAGACAGTAATTTCTGGTATTGAACACGTGGGATGTGGGTCCCTTCTAAACAAAAAAGAAGACTAGTGTTCTCTAAAGTGCTTACTATTCAATAAACAGACATTCTCAAAAAAGGTTGCAAGTGAAAATTCAAAGCCACAAGGAGAAGGGAAACATCAAAGGGGTATGGCTTAGTAACAAAATAACATTATTTTGCTTCTGTGGGAGCTAAACTACCTAAATAAAATAGACCATGATTCTGCCCTAATAATTTTCCATTTGTGCACACGGAGATGAATTTCTGCACCGCATATCTGAATCCAGCCCTGCATTGTGGCCGTCTCCCCTCCTTGCACCTGACAACAGGACTGACTTTCCTTTGGGTCCACTCTGAAGACTATTGTAATTTCACAAGAACTCTCTCTTCCACCAAGAGGCATTACTGATTACCTTAGATCTCACTTTGCACAGTCCTGGACCCATGCCCAAGCAGATAAAAATGTTTTACTCAGCACCAATTCAAAAGGGAAGGTGTATCCACTTCCCAGTGAACTGCAGTACCAAACAAACCACTTGTAAACTTGAAGCACCAGTTCATACAACAGTGGAAGTCCAGAGGTGTCCTGATTTGCCCGCCCATTTGTCCCTTCTTGCAGTCATGCCAGAAGCACTCCTGGATTTGCCCAAAGTCATCATTACTAGCCCAAACATACAGTAACTGTTACAGGTTTCCTGGCTGCAAGGCACTAACAGACAAGCCTCAATTGTCCTCAGAGACATTCGCCCTGACCAAGTCAAAACCTGTCCTGCCATAAAGGCCCATCAACAAACCCCAGCGACAAAGGCTCCCTCATTTGGTTCCAGTGCAGGTTCACCCCACAAACTTGCCATTTTGATATTGTTTTGGTTCCTTGTCGAAAAGTCAGTCAGTTCATACCCACAGGGCATAAAACTTCCCTTACATTCCTGGGAGGAGCAGGAGAAGAATGGAAACTGCCCCAGCCCTGCTTTGTTATCTCCTTATTCTGGCTCTTGATTCTACCATTAATCCCATTTTTTTTACTCACATTTTTGCTCTGAGGGAGTACAATGTCACTCTGGTTAGAGTGACAAGCCTCCTCACCCCTTCCTGACCAAAAGTCTCTTCTGCCTGGGAAAACACTAATAATGAGTCTCTTTTGACATTGGATATTTATGCTGCCCTAGTGCCCTTTGTCACACCCCTGGGTGATTTCTAACCAAGCCTTAATGTGATCCCATTAGTTATCCTCCAGCTTTGGGGACATCTAACATACACTCTGTCTCAGTGGGTACAGCTATGGACATAATCCCTACAAGCCTCTGCTGCCTCCTCCTAACTCTTCTTACTGTTAATTCAGACATCAGGCTGGAATCCGACTGGAAGACAGGGCTTAAATATCCTTCTTGGTGCACAGATCAGTTTGCCCCTCATATGAATAAGCAGTGCAAAGTGTCTTTACAATGAAGCATTCAAGAGGACTAGGCAAAACAAATAGCAGTCTTTTGTTCAGGGTTGTTTGCCTGAACAATGTGTTACAACCCTTGGACCAAGTTTCTCTTTTTATATTAGAAGGGAAAGCAGTGCCATGTAGATGGCACAGAAGGTGAATCATAAGAATTTGTAAAATTACAGAGGTAGGTAATAAGAATATTATAGGCTGTTTCATAGGTGATATAATTGCAGTTATTTTTGATAATAAAACCCCATTGAAATTAGGATTTGAATTACACATAAATGAAGCCACAGGGCTGCGCTTCTACAATCTCAGCTGAGTACTCAATTCTCATCTAAAAGTGAAACCAGGATTGAATAACCAGCAAACAATGCTACTCCTCTATAGTAAGAATAACTAATGCAGAGGGAGTGAAGTAGAAGAGCTAGCAATGCATTTCCCCCCCAGCATATCAAGCAGGTTTTCATATGGAAGCAGTGGTCATCAATCACTACCTCATTACCAACCTGTCATCTGGGTTTAGGCTAAATGTATTCTGGCTTACTGCCATACTAAATGTTCAATGAAACATCCTTAAGGCTCTCTACAAGTTCAGCTAAGTCACACATGCTATACATCAAAAAGGAACATTAGCGTTATCATAGCTTAATAAATAGTGCCATTCTGGCAATGTAATCCTATGTTCTAGAGCTATCTTCCATTCCCAGTATTATACTGCTTAAGTAAACAATCTTGCTGTCTTGTGTGAAGTTTATTTAGTGATAAATGTATGTAAAGATAATTAGTCATACTGTTATAGATACACTTCCATCCCAGCTGAAGAACATGAGCAAAAATAGCATATGATTTTAAAAGCACACAATCGCATAATGAACTTTATCTTGCAGCATTAGTTCATAATTCTTGCATATTGTAGTTATTATCCAAGTTTCACTGTCTTGGAAGACAATGACAGGTGCAGGGCCCCAAATGAATGTCTTTTCAAAATAACACTAGCTTGAATACAGGACTTGTGCGTAACTCTGGGATGCAATACAGCCACTAAGATGACTGCAAAATATATTTCAACATTTGTGAATACTAATTACTTTGGGAATAACTCCTGACTTAAGGAGGGATACTTACATTTAGTCACTCATTTTCATGCACAGTTGAAGCACTAAGTCCTGAATCTGTTTTAAAATTTAAAAATGTCAATAAAATATATATATAGATTCTAAAGTGGCAGAAGCTTCAAGACATACCTTAAAACAAAACCCAATAACATATTTTTACATACATGAATCAATTTAGCCACTTAATTTTTTTTTAAAACAGTGAAAAATCATCTTGAAATTTAAGAATACTTTTCTTGTTCTTGTATAAAATTTTTCATTTAGAGACACCGAATTTGTTATGCAACCAGGCCTTACTATTCCTTCACTAAAATATGAGAAATGGCTCCAATATTTTCAGTCACAAACGATTTTTAGTATGTAGCAGGAAACCTGTCTTTTTTAGTGAATTGGGTTTGTTCTATGCAAAACACATTGAACTTAAACCATGCATTCAAACCCTTACCTATATCTGACCCTGTTCCTTTTCACTGTGCATTGATGTAACTAAAACAGTAGCTGGACCAACCCCTGACATAAGTCAAGTCCTTCTCCAACACATTCACAGCTGCATACATACATGAGCAAAGGCAACTCATTCTTTTAATTGAATTCTGACAAACTGGAGAAAATTATGTTACATAATTCTTTGGTCTACTTGTTATGTCAAGCAAGCATAAGTTTGCTTAAACTAGACTTTCTTTTACCATGACTCATAGCTTATAGACTTAGCTGCCTGACTAAAGAGTCTAGATCCAGATTCTTCAGTGCAGAATCCTTCAGTGTAAAAATTATCACATTTGCAAAGCTTTTGACAGCTTTTGTGTCTGAAGTTTCAATGTGGCTGCTAGAGTAAATTATTGCAGCGTCCATGTAGCATCACTATAAATCCTGATTATCTACTTCCTTAGGTTTGTTTGGTTTGGGTTTTGATTTTTATTTCCCTCTCCCTCTATAAATATACATGGGTCAGGATCCTGAGAGAGCTCAGAGGACTTAGTGTCCAGCTGTTGTTCCATATGTTCTCTAGGCCAACACCTGCTGCAGAGATACTACCAAGACCTCATGGTTGGCAAGCTGCTCTAATTCCACTCAGCTTGTAGGTTGAAAGGTCACTCCTTTAATGTAGTCAGTTTGTGGCTTCCACATTAAAGAGAGGGAGTTGCTATCTCTGCTGGAGCTCTATTTTATGAAATCCAGTGACAGTAAAACCAGATGTCCTCCACTTTCATAATGGCTTTAACTGCCTAGTACATCTTAGAAAAATAACTTCTAGGGCCTGATGAGATGATGAGCCAACCTCTGCACAAATGAGAACCTTCTATGACATTACTCAAGGACCCTAAAAAACTGGTTGATGGCATGGTCCAAGCACAAGATTAATTTCCTTTTCTTTCTATTTCAGAGATACTATAAAAAAAAAAAGATTGAAGATAAAGATAGTTTTTTCTGTTCTTTAACTCCCACTATAGAGGAGCCTATAAGATCAAAACAAGATGAAGAATAGAGCAGAAAGGCCTGTATGTAAATAAAGCAAATGCTATGAAGAGAATCTAACAGGATCCAAACCAAAACTTCTGATAAACAATGATGACTCTAAGTAACTAAATACTATGTTGTAGCCATTCAGCACTAAATTCCAGACAAATAAGAGTGAAAAGAGGTTCAAGGGACATAGCCATGCATCATTCAATTTTACCAAAAACTGGGACGCATTAACTAAAACCTTTACCAGGTTATACTTTCTTCACACATTATAAAAGTACGTATTTTTTTTGACAGGCATTTATACACACTTAAATAATCAGTACTGAATCCCAAAAAGAAAAATATTTTAGATGCCTATTGAATTAGACAGAACAGAAAAGTAAGAAAATGGATAAAGTATATATACACAATAGGTGTAGATTTATGGAACATTATATATCAGAATTTCCAAATATTACCCGCTGCAGAGAAGTGTTCCACAGTCACTGACCCAGCATAAGATGACAAAATGGGAGAGCAGACTACATTTCCACTGTCCCACCTTTCGTATTTCCAAAACTAGAGGAAAGGCAGTTTTCTCTAATACTGGAGTCAGGGCACTCCAGCTTGTCTGAACACACACTGCAGTTTGATGGAGGTGAGTCTGCACCATCATTAGCTCTACATGATTCGAACTCCATGGCAGCTCTGAACAGCCAAGGGTCCTGACACTGGATCAACATTCACAGACATGTAACACAGAAAGCATAAGGTCACTTTATAAACCAAAGGCAGTCTAAGAGACTACCCAGCAACTACAAGACTAAATTGCAAGTACACAAAACTAAAATCTCCATCTACAAGTCATTGTTAATTTTCAAGCACACAGTTTGAGTAGGAAGAAGAGAATTAGACTTTTGTTCATAAACATATTTGCAGAAAATTTAACAAACTTTAATGACACTACAAATAAAGTAATTTTCCTTATTTCAATGTTAAAACTGCATCAACAGTTTTTTTTACTCCTATTATATTTCTAAGAAAATTCTTTCTGTTCTCATGTGCAGTTGGAACAGCTGTATATGATGCCAAATGCAAAAATTTAAGGGACATTCCAGCATATTAAGTTTAACCCTCATTTCTGTCCCAATGACAGATGCAAGAATTCCAACTATGTTGATTTTATGAACCAGTTAAATGATTTGTATTCAGACCAACATTAAAAATCCCCATGACAAAGTGTACTTGAACAAAAATACCTTGCTTGCTTTACAAGTAATGTATTTTCATTTTTCATATGTTGCATCTCAGTTATTTTATTCAGGCACACAGAGTTAAATCTACAAGATACAGTAAGCTTCCAATACCTTTGAAATAATAAATCATTTCTTACAGATGTTTTCACCCACTGCAAGGCTGCTGCTCATTAATCAAACATTATCAGTATCTATCACTGCCCAGTTCTAAACAGGAAAGGGATCTCATTTTGAGTTTTGACTTTTATTCACTGGTTAGTCCCTGACCCCTTACACTACTGCATGCTTATTAGAAACCCCTACTGCATGGCAGAGGGAGTTTTAGAAGGGGTGTTATACAAGCAGAGGTGTATTTTTCTCTGAGAACTGAAGGAAACAAAGTCAAGCTGCTCTTCAAATTGGCAACACAAACGCAATCAAATTGTCTTCAAAACTCTTTTCCAACATCTAAGTAAAATATAACAATATAAGGAAACTATTTCTGGTCTAGATCTTTTCATATCTGAAAGGCTGAAATAAATATATAGTAGTCACTATGCAAGATGTGTTTCATTTTTGATAAATTATTAAAATTTCATTTCAGAATACAGTACTTAGAATACAATATATGTGTAATAGCATAATCGTACAGAGGAAAATATAAAGCAAATGGTTCAATGTGAGTTAGAAGTTATCTGATAAAAAATTTCAACTTCCTTGTGATTATTGAGAAATTGCTGGATTCATGCCAATAATGTAAAATAAAATCTGCATTATGTAATTTGCTCTTTTGGTCGTTACACATCTTTTCAGAATACTGGAATAGAAATTAAATTGGGGGAGCTGCACAAATTGCAAGTGGTTAGAAATGAAGATTTCTGTAGCTCCAAGGAACAGCCTGACATTTGCTAGTAAGAACATAGTCTAGCTTCTCCACAGCACTTTTGCAGTACTGAGCACTTCCAAAGTCATTTTAGTGCTCAGTTTCACTATTCCAATACGTTAGAGAAGAATGAACTCAGCCAGAGCCCAAGTCTCACTCTCAGCAGATCATCACACCACACTGCTTCCGTCCACTGATCTATTGTGATGTGCATGATGTGCATATTTTTGTTATTAACCAAGTGAAACATTAAAGGCAATGAACATGGCTTCCAGTTAAAAACAACTACCATCTCCTGTCACAGCTGCAATTCACTCAACTCTCCTTTAACTAAACACTTTGTTTGCATATTCTATAGCTTTCTGAATGAACACTGAATGCCACACTTGTATTGAGGATTATTCACCCTGCAAGGTTGCTTAAACATATTCCATTCTTGCAAGCATAGGAGGTCTACAGAAGTGTATAAGCTACAGTGTGTATTTTCTATGCCTCAATACAATAAAGGGCACATTCAGCACATGCAAAGGCCCATATTTGCATTTGAAAAATAAGAAACCAACTTGTCAATGTGGTGGATGTATTAAGACTCTTATGTCCCTACAATGTAAAAAGTGCTAAGATTTCAGAACTTTCTTTACTTAATTTTATTGGGCTTTCCAGAAAAGCTGGGCACAAAGAAATCATAGAGCCTAACAATTAGGGGTGATTTCTGTAGATTTTATCTACTGCAGGAATTTTAATGCAAATTAAACCCAAGCTTTATTATCAAGAGGCTACTACAGCAAGAGAACAGGCAGGAACTTTATCCCAGTGATTAGACACCACAACCAAGTACCTTACGATTCATGTACAGAATGGTCACTCTGTCTATCTCCCCTAACTCTGCAAATTTCTTTCTGCTAGAAAAAGCAAAGAACTCAAACTCTGAGTGTAAGGAGACAAGCAATATAAAAATGTAAACAGCTGCTATTCAGTTGCCTAAGTACGCAAAATCTTTTTGGGAGCATTTTTTTGTTTGTTTGGAAGCAAGTCTTTTCTAGCTCTCTAAAGTTTAACAAAACTTACAGATAAAAATTTGGCCATCATTTTTCTACAATCTACAAAAGATTTTTATCAGGCTATAATAGAAGCATCAAGCCTGCGTTTCCCAACAATCAGAAATGAAATCATGCCTAAGTCACTTGGATATTGAAATAATGAATTGTAATATTTTCAGTGTCTAACTACTGAACAATATACTATCTATAAAATTAGAGTAACTTTCTTTTAGAAGATAGTTCCACTCTCATTTTAAAAATCCAATGTATTAGAGAAAAACCTATAAATATTGTACTATTTAGAAATTATCTTTTATAATGGTTAACAATGTAATCTCAATTTAAATAGCAGCCAGGTACTAATTTCACTATACTAAAGTGTTAGAATCTATTTAAATATACCCATCACACCCAAATAAACAACCACCTATTATCATTGGTCACAAATAAACAAAGAATTATATCTAGCAAAAATAATCCTATGAAATCTGAAGTGAATTATACTATCTTCAATTATATCAATGGAACAATAAAAATAAAACCTTACAAGTCTCAGAAATACACCATAAGTTTCTACTTGGTAAGTGACTAGTAATTCCAATCCAATGCCATTATTATCATTAAAGATTAATTGGCCGAAACCTGTTGATATTTAAATTCTCATTATTCTTTCTTTTTCTTCCTATGAAGCTAATCAACAAAGATCATTTGAGGGAATATTGAGTCATCATATGAGCTGCCGAATGCATTTTCACTTTCTCTAATGGTTCATGTTCAGCTTACTCCATTTTTAGCACAAATGAATGAACAATAGCCAAAGGATTTCCTGTGAAAGAAAACACTGTCAAGGACAACATTTGGAAAATATTTTCCTCTGTTAGATAAACATGTAATTTGTATTAGCATTATCCAAACACTATGAGTACTTAGTACTCTTATTTCTATGTTTCAGTTTTGTAAACATTGTTTTATAAAGACAATTTACAGTAAATTTTGCATTAATACACAGAAAGTAGTAACAGTACAAACAGTGAATGTTAATTACTATATATACCCCCACACCTTGTGACATCACCAAGGAAGTGTCAAATTTTGAATATGGTTTGATACTATAAAGTGCACAAGGGAGACTATCTATGTGACTTTATGCACAAGGAATGTCAAACTTTATCTCAAGTCTGTAGAACATGCCAATATGCTACACAAACCCAGAGAAATATTTGCATACCTGTTAGTCATTCTTTTAAAAGAGTTGCCATGCGATACATACTATAATATTTATATGCTCCATCCTAACTACATACACAGTCTTAGCAATCATTTAGTAATCATTAATATACATATTTACACAGTTACTTTTAATTTCATAGTAAAGCAACCATACGAGTGGCACCTCTGAGAAGTATAGATGAGAACAGTAAAGAACAATTTTCAAGTAACATGACCATGACAAGTGGTTCAAAATCCTGGATAATCTCTATCTATTAAAAATCTGAGACATAGCAGCACAAACATTTACATAGCTTAGTTAAAGATTACTTACAACAGTGAACATGTAAAATTTTCTTCTCAGATATTTGTTGCCACTAAAAACTTCCATCTCATTAAAACTAAAGAAGGGCAGTGGATGTGCCTTCCCCTGATGGTAGATGCTATTGTATTGGATAATAAACTTACAAATGCTTCTGGAAGAGCAGAGCTTTTCAATTAATGTGTTGAGCTTGAAGGATAGAATGAGGGATTCCCTCGGGCACACACTGGAGGCTGTTCAGGACTCAGAAAGCCCTCAGACCATGAATCCCACCCGAAACAGAATCAATCACTAAAGAGTGCACTCCAAGTTAAATGAAAGACCAAAACTGGCCTCAAGCACACCCAGGATTTTCTCCTGAAATGAAGTAACTGCCCTTTGTTATATCAAACTGCTCCTAGACCAACAAAGGCCTGACTACTGAGCAATGACAAAAAGTAAAGCACATGACTGAGAAGCACAAGACAACCACTGGGTCAGATGAGCCCTGCCCATGCCCAGCAGTGGCTTCCTAGGGACCACTTTCACAAGGCAGAGAAATGGCAGAGTAAGAAGGTTTCCTTAGGCAACTTCAAAAAGTCCATCAACATGCACTACAAGTTCACCACACAAACCCACTTTTGTCTTGTCAGTTCAATTCAAAAAGTAGATACACCCCTTGTTGAGTCAGCAGTAAAAGAAATATGAATTCAGAAACATTATATTTATGAGACATAAATGTGACAGGAAGACTGCTTAAAACTTTACTCATTAACACAAAAAAATTGCTTGCCATCTTCTCACCAGTAATTGGCACTAAACAAGTGAGATTTTGATACACTTCCTACTTGTGTACAATCTTTAAAAACAAACAAAAAAAATTAAATGCAACAAGCCTAGGTTTTTAATCAGCATTTTATCCTTTGCAAACAAGATGAAGGAAAGGAATTTCTAAACCTATTGTTTAGATTTTGTATTATGTTGGTCCCCCTCTAGTATTAGGTAGAACAGCGTTTCAAAAAGTGCTTGATTGTGTTAAATACATATTGGACCTCACACACTTTCCTTACAAGAAAAGAGAGCTCAACTAGAGTAAATTATATGCACCAAATTACAAACTGCACTTCAGATGGTTGTTCATTCTGTGTCTGAATATTAATGTGGAAGTAAAAAGATGGCAGCATAATCAATATTTGTACATCTAGAAGATAAAAGTACCTGCCTCATGGAGTGAACTTTTGGAGACAGCATACAAGCAACCAGACCTTTTTTCTTTAGGTGTAAAGCACTCAAGTGTGTAACATAAGAACACAAAATGTAATATGTAACATCACCATTTTGTTCAAAGTTTTCTTTTCTTATGCACTTCCAAACATAAAAATTCTTAAAAATATATGCTTGAATAATCTCCAAGCAAAGTGTTAAATAATGTTAGACTAAATAATCCACTCAGATATTAAAAAAAAATAAACTGCTCTTAAAACAATATGAATTGAATTATTTTATCATTATATTTAGATGAGCATTTCTTCAGGCAGACTGTCCAGCATCTTGGAAGGAGACAGGAGAATCTTTTGTAATTGTTATGCTAAGTATTTTTTTGGTAGCAGAGATAAGTAAGTAAGAGCAGAAAAATCTGTGTAATTTACAAGTGAACATCTTAAGGATGCCCAAGGGCAGATTATTAGTATTTTTGAAAGTGTCCTAAGACTTTTAATAATTAATAAGCTTTTTTATGCATCTGAGCCCTCAAAGCTTTCAACTGCCTAGTGCTTCCGATGTGTATTAGGAATGTTCCACCAATATCCAGAGCACTAGTGAGGTCTAAAGAACTGAAAGAACAGCTTACTACAAATGCCAATAGTAGAAAAAGATGCCTCAAGCATAAAAATTCTTGGATTTATGTACATAGTTGGTCTCCAGGAAAGATGCTGCACTGGGAATAAAAGCGAGTTCAGACATCTGCTATAACATGTAAGAACAGGTTCTTTCACAGAGTTCCTTTTCTAATATAACTATATTCTTTTTGGTTACAAATAACAAGGCTTTTTAGATTAAAGAGTAGCAAAAGATAAGAATAAAATGAGGAATTACAAGTCTTGCATTAGAATCAATTATTGTGTAATTTGTTCATAATATCATTCACATGAGCCATGAAACAAGAAATGTGGCGTTATAGAAGGATGTATTCATTCTCCAAGCTATGAGCCATGAGCTAAGGCTCTCCAGGAGATAGACTATAAAGAAGTCCTACACTTGACTGCAGAGACTTGTGTAGACTTTCTTCCATGGAACTTCATTTCATACAGCTGCAGTTCAATGTGTAGTTTTGATCCTGTTGCATACTAAATGCAAACACATCTATCACTGGCCTTCTCACGGGATCTTTATTTAAAAACCTATTTTTCTTAATTTAATTTAAAAACTATTCAGGATCCTGTAAGGCAAATGTGAAATATTTTGAATTGGCTTGTCCAGATCCTGCCACTGTTCCTCAGCACTGTTGCTCTTCAGGTTCAAAGCACTCTGTCTAACTTCATGACTCATCTTGATTATTTCATTCTCATTATTTCTAATACCAGAGTCTCAAAGCTTTTTGCAGCTAAATGGATTTGAATATGTTGCTTTGTCACAATAAGATATAACTTCAAGTGTTTTCCTTGGCTCTGCAGTCTTTAATATCTTTTACTGTATAAGGATACCAGTGCTCAAAAAGCCGCTGTTGTCACCATTTAAAATCCGTGGTGAAAAGCACTGTCTTCACAAGATCCTGGAACAGTGACCACCCTTGTTTACAAGCAGCAATGAAACAAATCCAGGAACTAAGCTAGGCACACATTTATTTTGAATATCTAGCTGACCATGTTTCCAACATCATTCTTTCCTGTGCTACCTTCCAACATATTATTTTTCTTCCCTACTTGTTGTGTTTAATCTCTCTATCTTTAGGCTTTAGTTTCCTTCCAGTAAATGCTGTATAACCTATGAACTGTCAAAATATTTATTAAATTATAAAATAATAAAAAACAACACTGAAAAACCTTCAAATATAGATCTGGCAATCTTCAGAGCCTAAGGCTCCACAATGCCTGTACTCAAGATCCATCCTTAACCAAGATACGCTGTAATTTACGTGACTTGCTAAATTTACCACTGAGGCAAACAGGTCTTTGCAAAGAGGCCTAACAGTGTAATTTTTGGGAACATCATAAAGCAATGAAACAGAAATCAACTCCAGAAAGCAACCAACTAAAGATAAATTCTGGATATGTTTTCAAATGACTCTGCCTTTAAACTCATTTGGACAAGATAAGTGAAATAGCAAGTTAAGAGAAAAAGAAATACCAGGTAAACCAAAACCAGAGAAGCAAACAAATAAAAGTCTGTTCACAACCTGAAATGAGAACTATTTTGAACATGACATATTTCCTTCATAAACGTCTGTTCTGGCCATGGGCCTAGGGGCCCCATATGCAGATTTCATGTCCTCCAAATTTAGTTTATGAATCAGGAGTACGATGCACAATTTTTTCCTATAGCACAAGCAAAATGAACATCTGTTCACTTTTTGCCACGTAGGTTTATATCTGTGTGGGTGGGTGTGAACAGAGCTCTTGATGTGTAATATTCCTCCCATCTGCACACCAGGTGGCACTGCATAGTTAATCAGAAGATAATAACAGGCATGAGGAGATTACTTACTTTTTGGGGAAGAGAGAGTAAATCAATCTCACAGAGGTTTTTTAAAACAAGGTACATTAATGCTTGGACTTTTAATTTCTTTTTTCTGCTGTGTAATTTCATTCTAATCAATGGTATGATCTGATTATGTCATTGTTTGAGTGTTATGTTAATTAACTATAAATGACTGCAATTATGACAAAGGTTCTTTCCACAAGGGATTTAATTTTAATTTTTTTTTAATGTACGGTTTTAACCCTTGCAAGAAGGATATACTATTTAGGATACATCCAAGCAACAATATGCTTAGATTTACTTTGAATGCTCATCTAACCCACCATTTCACGGTATTTAATAGAACCTCTCGATATTCTTATATAATAAAACTAACTTTATAGTAATTTGACATCAGAAGATGGAGGAAGAAACAAGCAAGCTTCATTACAAGCAGCATTTGTCCTATAATGAGAAATTAACTAGGAAGTTAGTTAGTGCTGCAAGTTTAAAATTGAAAACACTGAAGTGTTTAAGCAATTTCTGGGAATGGGGGCTTAAGATTTTTTAAAATATTTTACCAAATAAAAAAATCTTTGAGGATATATTTTTATCTGATATTCATCTAAAGAGAATGTTAATGTTACATAAAACACCTACGTTATGACAAAATGCTATAGAATAAGGGTTTGTGCACAAGTCTGGAGAAAATGTTTATAGTGATAGCATTTCTGTGTACTCATTTGAATCTCACATGAAAAATGTCATTAAATACTACAAATATTTAGTTCATTCATTTTCATTCAGTTAAGTAGTTGTATAAAGAAATTGTTCTGTATTTTCTCTTTCAAAAAGAATATACGACGCTTTGTGGAGTATTAAAAGACAGAACCACAGAATTCTATTTTCCAAAGAATGTAGCTGAACTTCTAGAAGGATGAGTAATAAAGGCCTAGTATTTCTGCATTTGCTCTGATAGCCAAGAGAGAGACATACACATAGTCTTTGTTTTTTGGTAAAAATCGTATTGCACCCTGAAAGTCCACCAAGAGACACAGTAACACAAAGTGTTCAACACAGCATGTTCAGACTACTCCATTCTCCATAAGATGCCCTTCGTTGCCTTACTTTGCTGTCTCTGAGGACCATGTGCTCTCTCTTCTAGCCCCTCACCCCTTCATTGATTTCTCCCTTTTGCTCTCAGCATGCTTATTCTCTGTTGCCCTGAGTCTCTGTGGTGTTTACAGAAGGCAGCAACTGATGTGAGACTTTTTTTTTAATAGCAAAATTTTCAAACTGATTTGTCAGCTCAGTCACAAATTCTTCACAAACACTTCTTATCAAAGAGCAGATTCTAGGTAAAGTATGTTGAGTAATCTATCAAATCAGGACAGGATGGGGTTTTTTCTATGCTTAGTGGTAGAGGTTAGTTTTAAAGCTTTGAATGTTTAATTGGGAGATTTAATTCCTATTAATTAATGTTTGTAATAAAATAAAACCAAAATATTTGTAAATTGAAGATAGCTGGAATTTAGAGATGAAAATTTTAAGGACTCTAATTCTTCTCTAATTTTTAATTAGCATTATTAACTGGCCATTGAAATAAGACTGAATAAATTTAGAAGTTGCACCTATCTAAATGACAATGAAAAGAACTAAAAAAAAAAATAGTAGAGACTCCCAGAATATTGTTCTTCCATTGTTTAGCTGCTACTCTTTAGCCCTATGAAAAAATTCTCATGCATGCTACTGTCTATCATTACTTTTGATGTAAGCAACTGAGATTCATGGACTACCCTTTAATACTTTTAGCTGCATCTGAAATCGAGACTGCTGGAGAAAACCAGAAAAATGGTGTATCTCTATATGCAAAACACCAGATACGTCTACTGACAGATGTTGCAAAATATACATCTTTGTAGAGAGAAAACTGAAGGGATGTGAGAGTAAATGATGGAGAGGGAAAATTCACATAATAGTCCTCTAGAAATAAACAGAGGTACAGCATTAAGAACTAGTTGGATAAAACACTGCTCAGATAAGACAAAAATCTGGAGATTGAAGGAAAGAGCTACCAAAAGTAAAAAAGGTAATAGGTCCTGTGACTAAGATCCACGTACAATTTGTTCTGAGGTTCTGCTATCAGAGGGCAGTGTTGGTTTTCGGTATGCCATTGCCCAGTTTGATCACTACTGCTTATCCAGGTAACTATGAAAGCTTTTCCTAGGATTTAGTCTTTTCTAGTTCAACATATGTCTTTGTACACCCAAATTCCACATCAGTCTTCACAGTCTAATTAGGAAAGATAAGATGGAGGTAAGGTGTGACTCAAATTGAGACTCCAGAAGTTGCAAAAGGTTGGTGACACATATTGGCCACCCGTTTGTTTTCAGGTCTAGTACAAGGTGGTTTTCTGAGCTTTCAACCAGTGACTTAAATGCACTAGACTTACTGGCTGGAGAGCATCCTTCACTTTAAGATAAACGATCATAGCCTCAATGCCTCAGTAAGCAAAGACTTGAAGCTAAGCATCCTCTTTTATTATTATCCATTTCAGAGTAAGGCTGTTAACCTGTATCCCTTAGGGAACTTCTTGGGAATACTTTACCACTCAAGTCTTAGAGTAAATACACTGATTAGAGCACACTTTTAATACCTTTCCAAACAGCTCTCACAAAAAGCCTCTGCTCTTCATTTTTCTTCAATGTGGTCACTTGCTAGAAGTGATCAAACCTCAGTCATCTATGCTTTACCTTCCACAGACCCAGTAGCAGACAGCATTTTCCTTACTGCACACAATATTCCCACAGGCAACAGATTTTTCCTGATGCATAACTGTGTGGAAAATAGTTTTCAAAGTTCTCTTTGCAATTCTACTTGCTCTCATGCAGCTGGCTACTTACAAGTGCCCTTCTGTTTCATGAATCACACATGAACTCCTGTACAATTCCAACTAACAAAATCTTGAGTTTAATCTCATTTGCAAGACCAAGGTGTGCTCTTCAAAAAATCACACTGCTGTGAAAAAATCCTCTCACACTGTACTCTCTTGTCTCATCACAGACTTCATATTCTTTTACACACTCATTTACTTTTCCTTTTTTCCACTAACAGGGAAAATTGAAAACTACCATATTTATTTTCCATCAAGGTACAAAGCCATTCAGAAGTAAATTACAATTAAAAAAAATATATTTTATATAAGTAGCTCTCTAATTATTTTACCCCTATGATTCAGGGTAATGTTCAAATGTGACATTTCATTGAATATGTTTGTTCAGTAGGCAAAGAACACAAAAAGAAATGCAGTACAGAGTCATTATGGAAAAACGGCTGTTGCTGAGAGCTTATAAATGTTCTATTGCATTAATACAGCTAACTCTACAAATATGTAACCCCTTGGCACATCCTGAACCTCTTAATACCAGTATGCAAGGCCATGTTACTGTCCAGTGTCTTACACAGTACTGTAAAAGTGAGATGACAGGCAGACATGGGGGTACAGAGAGGGACCGACTTCATCATAAATGCAAGGTAGCTTCCAATAACAAAACTTTGTAGGTATACATAATCCTTCATTAGCATTTATACCCTCTGTTTCCTAGTATAATCAATGAACACATGATTTACAGGAGAATTATGCTTCAGATGCCTACTCTTGTTTATTAAATTTCTGGCTGTGTCCCTTTCCCTAGCATCTGTATGGCACAATGTTGTCTATTTATATTTATATTTCTAGCCAAAAATATTTTATATTAGGATAACTTTATTAAGGTCAGAAAATAAACCCACATACATAAACCAAACATTCCAATCCTATGTGTAGTGCTCAGTGGTCATTTCTGCTAACCTCTGAACTGTTATTTAAGCTTCTGAGTGAGAAATGCAGAGGAATGATGCTAATGTTCAAAATATGACTGATTTTTTCCTAAATACTAGACTCTCAGAAGACAAATGGTTATGAATTAATTCCTCATTGGTGAGATTTCACAATGCAGTTTGAAAGACATAGATGAAAACAATAAAGAATGTAAGTTTGACCATTTGCCTTGCATACAATTACATCAAAATATGACACATCAGAATTCCTATACATGGGAGTTCTCTCACAATGTAGGGATTTAGGATTATATAAATCACAGCACCCTGTACTATCATTACACGACAGAATAGACCTGCAAAGCTTATTATACTGCATAACCAGATGGTAAACAACAGTTGTCGTTGTACTAAGAATTACATCTCTGTAATCAATAATAGGAAGGAGGAACAGTTGGACAACTTGTTTCCTATTATGTTCACTTAGGCAACGTCTAGATCAATAAAGAGCATTAAGCCTCATACCAACTGCAGACAATACCTGCTCAACATGCCTATCATATGGCAGCAATGGGTCCAGCTGTACTTCAAAATACTTGTAAATGGATAACAATTCTAATCTAACATTAAAAAGGAGCAATGATTCAAATAGCAGGCAGGTGCAGGACTTCTCTAGCATATGAGAGAAGATAGACCTATGATGCCAGTTTTAGTATAAGTCAAAGTCAGCTTATTTTGCTAACCCACCCCACAAGTACATTTCACTACAGCCTATCAGAAGGATGTTACATGTTTTATATGGACGAAAGAAAAAAGCAACCAAGCATGGTATCACTGGCTTACATATAGACTCAGTAATTATGTGGGTGTAGTAAGCTGTTCACAAAAATTGAAAACTGAACTTGTGTATCGCTCTAGGCCAATATGACAATTAATTACAAGCAAATTTTTAGTTCATCCATTTTTAACTATTTAAACAAAAAATATATCAACCCATTCAGCTACATTCACATTTTACTTAAAAATCTATAATATAAATGTGATAATTTTAATAACTGTCTTAAGGCCACTAGCTTTAGCTTCCTGGTTTTTTTACATTTTCCTTCTATTCCATACTTTCATAATGCATCAAATTGAAGCTATCTCCCATCATGCTATTAAGACAGGTACAAGTCCCAGTTTATTCTCAGGCAGTCATTCAATTTCAAGATGACAAAACACGGGACAGTGAGCTCTTACCTATTCCAATAAAGACTGCTTCATACCCATCTTCTTTCAAGGTAGAGAGTGTCATTCCATTCACTGCAAGGCCTCTATTAAAAATTATCTGAAAGAATTAAAAATTGCTTGCTTTTAATGTGATAATGTGAAAATAATTTCTATTGTGTCCTGCATATAGACACCTTGCAGGATCTTCTAGCGAGCAAACAAAGTAAATTAAAATTTTTCCCCCCTCAAGCCAGGCTTAAAAGGTCAGACAGGCTCTGATTTAAAGCAAGAGGCCCAAACTACATACAGGTAAAAGGTACCTTCAGATTATCCTCAGATAGGGGCCATCAGAGGCTAGCTTGGTTTCTCCTTTAAGCTAAAAGGTTTAAAGTAAGCTAAACAAACAAAAAACGCCTGTCTATGGAACAAAATACGGAAGTAGAGCTGAAAATCATAAGTTTTCTCCTGCAACTAAATATCTGTATTTAGTGCTGATTACAAAAGGTTGTATATCCATTTGAAAATCAGAATTTAAGAAAAATGATGTGGAAGCAAGAACCTCCTCTAGGGAATATGTCCTGAACAGATGAACTGGAACACCAACCAAAACCCAACCAGTTTAGGTTATTGCACAGACATTAGTTAAAGTATGACATGACACTCTTCTGTATTAACAAGGGTTCTGAAGAGAAAACCAAGCAATGTTTTTCCACAGAGTATCAGGCACTTGGTAGGCCTCTAATAGTGTAGAATGCAATGCCAGTCCCCAAGGAAGGATGGTACTGCTTTATGCTGCACTCTCAAAGCTCACAGCCCAAATTTTGCACTGAGACAACTAGCTAGAACACCTTTATGCCAAAAAATCCTCAGTGAAGCCAATGGTGCTTTTGTGGATTCAGAAAACCTGACAGGGCCAGAGATGACAGTAAGCCTGAAGAATGCTCTTTGCAAATTACAGCGTGCCCTACTCGACCATAATGAAGCAGCACGTTTTGCATGGTAAACTAACAAAGGTTTTCAAAATTATTAATAAGTTTTGTTTTAAACTTAAAATTGTTAATTCTAATTTAGACAAGCAACAATGCTCAGTGTGCAGGGATTAGTGTTCATTTATTGAAAGGAATAAGTCACAGCAACAAAAGTGCACCTATAATCATCTATACTTGTTTCTGTTCAGTGACTTTTTACTTCCAGAAGCAAAAGCTGAAAAATTTTTCTAGAGCAACGTTCCACCAGCAATTTTACTTTGAGCAGCCTCTGCACAGGCTGAGCAACTACAGTAGTTTTAAGAGTGAGACTAAAAATAGTGTTTTCTGTGTGTTCAGCCAACCAAGTATGGCAGGTCGCATGTACAGGTCATGCAATTGGAGATACACACACCTTTTGCTCATCGCTCCTAACCCCAAGGCCTTTGAGCACATAGTGTGTGATGCCTCTCCTGATATTTTGTACTCCTTGACATGGGCATGTGTGTTTTTATCTCCGTATTTTAGGCTCCCTGAACTTGAATATTTTCCCCCAGGTTTTTTACATCACTTGTGATTTTATTTTACAGAATGCGCTGCGCTGCTGTGTAAAGTCTATACTTTGTGATCTTAACAGTTTAGCCTTCCTGTCACTATGTATCTTGTTTGTTATTCAGTCTGCCTATATTCCATTTAATATACTTTTCCTATTGGTGGAAAAAAAAAGTAGAAGTAAAATACAACTAACATTACTTAAGACACTGACTTTTTTGTCTTTGGAGATTTAGTATAAATTTTATCAGAGGTGCAAAAAGCCACGTACTATTGCAATCCTTTAAACAATAGATTTCATCCTCACTCACAACAAGAGATATTCCATAAATTGTCATTATATTTTTTTATCCTATTGTGTACATATGTTATGAAAACATAATGAAGGAATTTAAATGGCAATATTATTGTATGTGGGGATTCATAATACTCCTAGGGCCTAGCTCTGTAATCCTTATTCAGTTGACTAATTCTTACTAATTTCAGCAGAATTACTTGAATAAACACCACTACTGAGCATTTACACAATACAGCACCTTCCACCACAAATTTGAAATGCTTTAAGTAAACACTAGAAAATATTTCCAGCTTATAGAGCTATAAAGCTAAGGTACTTATTTAACTAGCTTGCCAAAGGGTCAATTGAAAACCAATGGCAGAGCTTGGAAGCAAATTTACATTGAGATTCTCTGCTGCACTCCAAAACTGCACAAGACTTGCAGGTCAAGATGACATGGTGGTTCTATCAGTCCATTCTGAAGACCTTGTCATAACAGGGAGCCCTGGGGAACTGTGGTTGGCAGATAATTCCCAGGAACCATCTAAAATTGTCTCCATGCTCTGTTTTAGTCCCATCCCTAACTGAACCTCCATTCCGTCAGTCTTTTCCAGGGTTGTAAAGGGAATTTGAGAGTACAAAAAAGACCTGTAGCATTTAAAGCCTTGTCTTACATCTTACCAGCATTTCTGTAAAACCTGGGAAGGATGAGGTTCTCACTCAGGTCTTGTGACAACAGTCTACTGCTTTTACAATATGAACCAATATGAAAGATTCCAATAAGAATTTCTTGCTTCACTGAATGCTTTAGTATCATGTTAAAAATACAGTATCCCTCCTGGTACTCAAAAATTTCATCCAGTGATGTATTCTAAGTTTGTAACTTCTATTAAAATGTGCAGCAATTGTAAATACTATCTAAATCTTCAGCTCAACTCCTAAATTAACAATGAAGCAATGCTCCCATTATCTATAAACAACACACATTTATTTAACAGAATAATACATAACTATTGCTTTCCAAGAAGTTCAATGACTGTTATTGTTTATAACAGATGATCATGTTAATACTTCATTTAATTTGATGTATTTTATTATAAAATTAACTTGGATGCAAAACTGCATGATAAACCATTGAGAAAAAAAACTCAGGGAGAGGGAAAAAAAGACGTATCAAATATGAGAGTTTTAAGTAGTGCCAAACTTGCACGAAAAAAACTTGATTAAAAAAAAATCAAATCATTCCAATAGCTACATTGAACCCCTAAAGCAATTTAGGAATTTGTTTCTTACAGACAATTAATCACATGCAGGCATGCCAGATGAGAACTATTGATTGCCCTTTTCCAAACTAGTGGCATTCAGACAGGAGACAGACAAATGCCCTGAGCAAGAGGAAGCATCTTCCTGCCTCTGTCTAGCATAGCTTTTAATCGTTCTTTACTAATGTGCATGACATTTTGCTGTTAATCTTTGGCAGAGTTCTGGTTCTTTTTTTCTTTGAGCTATACATAGGCAGGATATATTTTTCATTACCTTCACTCCAAGATCCTTCATAAGCTCGGCTTCAAAATTCACTACATCATACGGCAATCGGAACTGGGGGATTTCAGACATACTAAAAGAAATAAAAACGTTTTTGAAATAATTTTAACTATTAGGAAGAAAGGATTTTTTTATTTGTTAAAAATTCTATACTTATAGCATACCTTATTTAATTTTGACATACATGAATAGAAATGTGCTGAAGGTTGACTGCTGACTTTTTTTAGTTGTTAGAATGACAAAACAGCATTATTCATCCAATGCTAAAAATACAGGCCAGGAAGGCAGTACCTTGAGGCCAACGCTGCCTACACTTGTAGGTAACCATTCAACATATGTTAAGCTTGAGTTCTAAAGAGCTTTGGCTCCATTCCTTTTGTTCACCAGAATATGTAACACTAAAGACATCCATTTAAGAAAAGATTTCATGCAAAGTAAAATGACCTTCTAGCAATCTTTCACTAAGCTATTCAATAAGAGAGAATCAGATTTCCCATATAATTTTTTAAAAGCATTACATATGCTATTTTGAGCAATGGTATTTAAAACTGTACCCGCCTCCATTTCTACTTCATAAATTTTTTATGATCTTTCAGGATGGACAAATATTCTATCAGCTGTTGGTTTCATGTCTGCTTTTTGACTTAATGTTCATTAACTGGCATTTTTTCCTCCTGGGGAAGATAAGGAATGACATCTTCAAGTTCCCAGAACCACAGAATGGGAAGACTGCAGTGTTTTCTTCCAGTATAGAATCTCAGTTTTTATCTGCTGGTACAGATATAAAAATATATAAATTTATCTCCAATGAAATGATATCTACGTATCCTAGTTCAAAATCTCTACTGTAAACCATGTTACAGGTAAACACATTGAAGCTCTATTTTAGATACTTCGGTTCAATGAAGATAAAACCTAAATATGCAGAAAAGTGAAAGTCACTCCCCAGATACTTCTAAGCTTCAAACAGTCTAATCTGTTTTCGAATTAATGAATCTGTAATTTCCATAACAAAGCACTGGCACAAGAGATTCACTGCAGCTTCAGTTTGCATATTGTTATTGACCACACCATCTTTAACATCTAACTTTGACAGGCCAGAAGGGTTTTATTTATTTTAAGTTGCATCAACTTTAATTATATTGATAAGAAACTGGTTTTCCTCCTTATCATTTCTAATACTGCCCTTTTTACACCTTTCTTGACCACTGTGCAATGAAAAGTGTTGTAAATGTCACATACAATGAACATGTCAAGACAATACAACTTTCATAGGTCATGCTAAGTAAAAAAGTGTCTGAGGCAGAAACTAATATATCAATATGATTCTGCAACAGTGATTCAATAAGGAAATTAATCAAAAAAAGGAAAGTTTTATTTTCCAAGTCACCTATATATTTGTTGAAGGCCTGTCATTTCCACGACATGCTCCCAGAACAGAACTGATTGTGTTATGTCACTGTCAGAATTTGTAAGCAACTTTTTGCTCTTATTAAACATTTACTTACAGTTTTGTGCTGTGAATATATTCACATACATGTATGTATCTAAATACACAGAGTTCTGGGGGGGCACTTGCATGCACATTAACCATGAAAGTAAGCATTTTATGAAAGTCAACTATTGCATAAATAATTCTAATATAATTTCTTTCAGCAGCAGAAGATGGTCTCTGACTCCCCACTGGAGAAATGGGGGGAAAAGGAAACAGGGCAGAGGTGCAGGAGGGATGCAGTGGATGGGAACAGTGTCCCGCAAAGTCATCTCTTCCTCAAATCTGATCCAAGTTAGAGCTGCTTGGACAGGTGCTTGGTGTTGCTCAGTGTTCTCAAATTACTTTTGCTCAAGGAACAGCTCTTTGGCCAAGTGAGAGAAGTACTCTGGCATGTTGTAAAACAGTGCCATAGATAGGAACACATGCAGTGAAGCCTGTTCATGGCCTCTAAGCAAGAGCATGATGTGCTTGTACCTACTCTATCATAAAGCATAAATTTTACACAACTGGTGAAACATAGGAAAACCTGCCCTTAAATGTGAAAAATTCATACATGCTTGGAGAACCATGGAGTCATACTACATTTAAATATCTCACTACAAGAACTGCCATCACTAGACATTTTTCTATTGTCACAATATTATGAAAGCTAGCTAAGATGCAAGGAACATCCTATTTAAAAACAACTGAAGAAACTAAAAAAAGGCAAAAGCACTGCCCTTTCAAACAGTTGATTCAAAATACAAAATTGATTTAGTTTTCTTAGATATTTGCAATAAGTTTATGAAGCCTTAAAAACACACCCATCAATAACCTAAACTTGTTAAAAGAGGTACTGCATAGAGTTACGAATGCAATAATGGATGACTTCTGCCACAGGCCAGCCTCCATTCTGTTTCAAGATTAAAATAAGGACAAAAAGAATTGATGCCCTTAAATCAGATGTGAAAACTTCTTCAGTGAATGGAAGTAAAATTTGACCTTGATTGCTATGTGTTCATTAGGACTCAAAAGAAAGAAATAAGTTTTTAAATGCACTCCTCAGTAATTAAGGATACTAACAGAACAGACAAAGCTCAGTGTAAGGCTTTTTGCAGTAGAACAAACAACAGACTAAACTTTATTTTAAATTCAACTTAAAACATGATGAACTCAAGATCACATTGCTTCAAATACAGAAGCACACATTAAGCAACTGTAGCATTTTTCTATAAGCACCGAAACAACTGCAGAAAGTACTGTATTGTATCACCAAATCCCACTTGAGTCTAACCTGTTACCAAGTAAGGTCTCATTGCTAGAAATGTCTCATTAATTCTGACTACTTTACAACAACAAAACTAACTTTAATCTGGTATTTATGAAAACGTGCGACTCAGCAGGTGAAGAGGTATTTCATACACTAAATTTGCAATCCTCTGTGGCAACTAGTTCAAGTTAAACAGCTCCACAGTTAAATGCCTACATATTAACACCTTGGTAATTAGGTAGAATAATTCTGAACCTCACTGGGAAAAATGCAAGTAATCAGTTCAACTTCTCCAGCATTGATTCTCTATCTTCCAGAGCACTGAATAAGTATTTGACATTATGACATTATGGATCAAATTCATTAACCGTGTCAACTCTATTGATTTCAGTGATGCTGCATTGAAAAATTTAAGTGCATCACCCTTCTTTCTCTTATATTTTTCATTTTTTAAACACTTTTGTGTGAGTCCATTTTGTACTCTTGTATATCTTACATTTTAAAATTTCATTTTGATTTTGAATGGGTTGGTATCCATCAGCCAGTGCCTGAATTATTTTATACACAGGGATTCCAACAAACCTACAAGATATGATCTCAGCCATTGTTGCAGTGGTAAAAATTCATCTTCTACTGTAGAGGACATGACACCTTGCAAACATCAGCCAAGTGTTTACCATATAGGCAAACTACAAAGGTATTTTATGTATCTGAAACTTCTTGAAGATTGAGAATTGCAGGGGGTTCGTTTCAATCATATGGTGTGGTCTACTAAAGTTGCAAGTTCAGACATACATGATGGATTTATTCACTTTCACCTTTATTTGCATAGGGTAGTCCACAAAAGCATTCTAAATCTAAAACTCTCCATGAAATTAATATCTGTCTAAAGCATTTTAAACATTCTTTCACTAGGACTACAAGTACTTCATCTTGTTTTAACTGTTTTGGATAAGTGAAAAATGGTTCCTGACGTAATTTTCTAAAGTGTTAATTTGTTAATAACAATTGCACACTGGAATTTAACAGGTCACATGAACAGAATATAGGAGATAGCCACTAGACTTTCAGTTAAAGCTTACCTATAACTGTACCTCTTTTAATAATTATTTAAATAAAAAATAAGTTTTCCAAAATTTGAAATTTTCTACTCTTTTCCTTTGGTAGAGAGATCACACATAAACTACGTATGCACAATATTTTTTGCTATGCTTTCTATAATAATTGAAAATGGTGCTTTGTTGTCATTGTTTTTTTACCTTAAACCACCAATGTACTCCTGCTTTTCAAATATGGTGATGTTTGAATAGCCCAGTCGAGCCAAAAAGGAAGCACAACTTAAACTTGCAGGTCCTGCACCAAGAAGAGCTATCTTCACCTGATATGCTTCAGGCATATCTTCTAGAGGAGGTAAGGAAGGGTTTCTGATCTGAGGAATATTCATAGCTTTGAATACCTGAAAAGCAATACATTCAACAGGTTACATACTTTACATTCCCTCCTTAAATTTTATTATGAATAACATGATGGGAGCTTCTGCTAGTACTGTCACATATCTGATGTATTACTCATAGAATTACAGAATCACAGAATATGCTGAGTTGGAAGGGACCCACAAGGATCACTGAGTCCAACTCCTGGCCCTGCACTAGACCATCCCCAAGAGTCACACCAGGTGCCTGAGAGTATCGTCCAAACGCTTCTTGAACTCTGGCAGCATAGTGCTGTGACCACTGCCCTGGGGAGCCTGTTCAGTGCCCAACCACCCTCTGGGTGAAAAACCTTTTTCTAGTATCTAACCCAAACCCCTCCTGACACAGCTTCAGGCCATTCCCTCAGGTCTCGTCACTGGTCATCACAGAGAAGAGATCAGTGCCTGCCCCTCCTCTTCCTTTCACAAGGAAGTTGTAACTGCAATGAGGTCTCCCCTCAGTCTCCTCTTCTCCAGGCTGAACAGGTCAAGTGCCCTCAACTCCTCCTCATATGGCTCCCCCTCAAGGCCCTTTACCATCTTCGTTACCCTCTTTTGGACACTCTCAAATAACTCAGTGTCTTTCTTATATGTGGTGAACAAAACTGCACACAATATTCAAGGTGAGGCCAGACTGCTTCATAACATTATAGAGGTTTCCAAATGACATCATGTGTGCATTTGTGAGGGGTGTTATATTTGCAGGGTTTGGTCCTTCTATGGGTCTTTTTGTCTTAAAAATGTCTGAAGTCAGATCTTTCACTACAGTAAATTTTACAGAAAAGATGTAACCAGACTACCAGTAACGGAATAGGAATACAAAGTCAGCCAGATGGCAGAGAATCTCTCCAATGCCAAAAACATTCCCTGCAAACAAATCATTCTTACTAGTAGAAAAGTACTTCTGCAAATAATGCAATGGATTATAATGCTAGTGAAGGGGCTCTGCTTCTTCAAGAGACAACCAGCATGATCCTGAATAAATCACTTATAGCCTGGTTGTCTAGAGGTGGTAGGTAATAAACCTTAGGTGGGTTTGAAATGTCTTTTAGGAACCACCCTTAGTCTTCAGTGTTGTATTTTCAAAGGTAACCCATGCTTTAGATGCCTTTTCTTAGATAATTTTTATAGGACTTACTTTATTTTAGTTTCTTATCTATTTCAGATGGTTCCACTTTTTAACTGGGTTTCCAAAAACTATAAAGTTAGACCATTCTCCCTTTGCTCCAGTTATTCACTCACCTGTAGAATGGTGATGATTTGCCCCCATCTGTCCTGACTATTAAAAGTACTTTGGAACAGACTCTGACCACTATTGTTCATTTCTACAGAACCCAACACAATGGGCTGCTAACCTAGTTGTAATGTCACACAGTTTCTCAGATTTACATTAAATCAGTTCTTTGCTCAGGTATACAGGTAAAAGTCTAAGGCAGAAATATTCTACATTCCCCAAGCTAGACTTCACTGTCCTCTGCATTTATATATGTTGTAGGGGAAGGAATGAATGTATAACCTACGAAAAGAAAAAGAATAGACTTACAGCATTACAGGCTACTGAAGATTAGAAGCATGGAAGAGCACACAGTTACATCTTCTTTTTAGTTTAGGCATTAGAGGTAAAATGTTTAACTCAAGGAGTATATCTTTGTAGCAGGCAAAAGGATTCAAGAGTGCATTGCATGGGGATTCTCATTCATATCACAAACACTCCAAGGCATCTCAAAAACTAACAAAACCACACTGTTCCCTACCTATTTCAATGCAGAACTCTGTTCCATAATAACTAGTCCTCTAAAATACATACATTGTCATTTGTCTTAATAAATATCATATTTAAGCTATCTAACAAGTTTACCAACAGATTTTACTTTCCTTAGAATTTGAGAAGCAAAGGGTTTTCAAGTTAAACTTGGGCAATTCCACTCATGAACAGAATTCTTCATTTATATTTTGAATCAATGTTCATTTTCTTCATGCGCACTTGAGCACTCATGCTAGGTAAACCAATGATTAGTTCCTTCCCCTCTAAAATTTCTGTGTCAAACGCACCCAGTCTTTGTAAATTGACGTAGCAGTTTAACAAACTGCATGAAGCAAGAGACAGATAATTGTTTTAAAGAAAGAATCATTTAAACCTGACAATTCACACAGTATGGAAAAGTTTAATGTGGTTATTAATTGATTTCACAGGCTAAAAAGCTCATATTGTACTGTAAACTAGACTGTGATAATCAAAATGCAATAGGATATTTCTAAAATGTCTGCTTTGTTATATTCACACAGAAACAGCTTGAATTGTACCAAATTTTTATTACAGTCTCATGTAGTTGTTTTAGAAGGCTATTCAGTAATACAAATTATATAACTTGCATATTTATTGAGTGTATATTGAACACTCTGAATATGCATATGCTTAACGAATTTATTCTTCCTAAATTTACTTTATTGTTAACATAACTATTTTTATATGTATTATTGGACATTCATACCCATCAAATAAATGTTATACTAAAGTGACGCAGTACTGTAGTGCAGTGTTAAGCTTCAGAAACCAAGCATTCATGCAGGAAATCCTAGTAGTTCAGGCTGAATGGTCAACTTTAATTCTGCCTATTTGCAAACAGGGTGAAACCATCTTTATGCAGCACAGCCAGCTTGTGTGGCAATATCTTGCCATCTGGAATTCAGTGGCAGTTTTGCATATTAAGGCTGGCAGAGTAACTGTGTGAAAATAGCAAACTGCTTTAATGCCTTTCAAAAAATTTTCACTCACCTCACGGTGAAGTTTCCTGCACTGTAATTCACCTAATTAGATATCACTGAATTTCTCTGTATAAATCCTTTGGCGGCCAGAGATGAGTAACTTGCAAGCAAGCATTCAATGGCACGTTACAGACAACTGTCCTCTCTGGTTTTATATCTGTTCAGACTGTTCAGGATGCAGGTAGAATTTAATCCTATTGCCTTTCTTTCCACTTTTCCTTCAAAAATATGATTTCTTTTTTGTTTGGATGGACTTTTACTTTGTTTTGCAGTGTTTTTTAACCAAGACTCATTAAGGACAATGAGACCAAATAATGAATTTTAAAGCTGAATCTCTCAGTGAAAAGACTCAACCATTATCCTCATGTCTGCCTTTCTTTCTGTCTCTCTCTCTCTCTCTCTAACACAGACAAAAGAAATTCAATAGATTAATAATACAGATTAATAACATCGGGCATTTATTGCTCAACTTTTTATCAAATACCATGCAATCACCATTACTTCACCATTTAGGCCCTTTCAAACAACGCACATTGATTTCATCCACTTCTTATGCTTCATGTCCATTAGGGTCCTTAGAAAGGATATCCCAGTTTATAAAGTATGGAGACTTAGTCGTCAAGTGAGAGATAATTCGATGAAACCAAAACAGTTAATCTATTTTGCTAAAGTTTCCAACAACTAAAAAAACCTCTCTCTTGATTCAGAGATTTATAACACATTACAGTTTTCCTATTTGCATCACTTCAACGTGTAAAGGTGTGAGTGCACTTGCTCAGTGTTCTCTACAGCATGAAATTTAAGAGTTTGTTTTCTTCCCCATTGTAAATAAAACATTCTTCCACTGCAGTGGTGTCGGTTCCTGTTTCAAAACATTCAGTATACTCAACAAACAGCATAATTCCAAAATATATAAAAATAACTCACAACATGAGTTTGTACTCAGGTTCCACAACATCTCCCACTTTAACAAACTACAGTGGTTTCAGTTGCTGAGCATCTGATTCCAGTTTAAATTTCCTGGAATGTTTTAGCCAACTCATTTTAGCTGTTTTTCAGAATGCAGATAGGGAAAAACTTATTGTTCTCCTCATGTAATAAAATTCTGGTTCTTTTCTTCACTACCCCATTCTTGTATTAGCATGTTTTGATGAAAAGATGTGACATTTGGCAGAGAATGGCAGGTGACTCAGAGAAATGTATTTTGCTAAGCAGATGAAAATCATTTTATGGCATAGTAAGCATGATTTAAATGAATCTAAAATATTTAAATCCATTAGAGCAGGTTCAAACTGTTACTCAGAATTTTTATATAAAATTTTATACAAATTAGAATAAATTAAAGTAAATCATTTTAGTCACTTCTGAGTTTCCTGATCAGAATTTTTTTTAAGAGCAATAGACTTTAGATACCCTTTTCCATCTACTTACAGAATTCAAATAGGGTCAGGCAGTTTTACTCTATTCACCTTTACTTACTTATTATTCACTCCCATTTCACAACCTCCCCATGCAGTACCTGCAGGCTTGGGGAACAGTGGCTGGAAAGCTGCCCAGTGGAAAAGGACCTGAGGGTGCTGGTTGACACCCAGCTGGACATAAGCCAGCAGTGTGCCCAGGTGGCCAAGAATGTCAATGGCAACCTAGCCTGGATCAGAAACAATGTGGCCAGCAGGACCAAGGAGCTGGTGAAGGGTCTGGAGAATAAGTCCTGTGAGGAGAGGCTGAAGGAGATGGGAGTGTTTAGTCTGGAGAAAAGGAGGCTCAGGGGAGACCTCATCACTCTCTGCACCTACCTGAAAGGAGGTTGTAGGTAGGGGGAGGCTGGTCTCTTCTCCCAGGCAACCAGCAACAGGACAAGAGGAAATGGCCTCAAGCTGTGCCAGGGGAAGTTCAAGTTGGACATCAGGAAGAACTGCTTCACTGAAAGGGCTGGCAAGCATTGGAAAAGACCAACTGGGGAAGTGGTGGAGTCACCATTTTTGGACGTGTTCAACAAACGACTGGACATGGCACCTAGGGCCAACTTTAGTTGATAAGGTGGTGTTTGGTCAAAGATTGAATTCAATGAGCTTGAAGATATTTTCCAACATTTATAATTCTATTAACCCTGGAAGTGTTCAAGGCCAGGCTGGATGGGTCTTCGAGCAACCTGGTCAAATGGAAGGTGTCCCTGGCCACGGCAGGGAGATTGGAACGAGATGATCTTTAAGGTCCCTTCCAACCCAAGACATTCTGCTATCCTATGATTGCTTAAAATTATTTTTGGACTATGACAGAGAATGTATTAAACAGTAAATAGACTGAAACTTTAACCTCAATGTAAACGTAAAAATCTTTGTCTAATCCTACAAAACACACTTAGTAGTCTGCAAGATATACATAGAAGGACACATTTCTCTGTAAAAGATGCATCTGTTTTATCTGTCATGTTCATCAACAGAAAAAGGCTTAAAAAGAAAACAAAATGGGAAAAAGGAAGGAGCAGTGGAAAAATTTAGTATAAGTTTTGACTTCATAACTAAATCCTTTATATTCTTCAACTATAATGTTTGCTGCCATGCTTAAAAGGCTATAGAAATAAGTTTATCCGTCAGGTTTGCCATTAAATATCCTTCACTAAGACAGTGAGACACCAAACAGCTACTGATGTAGAATCTAACTGGAATTTATTGTAGTGTGAAACATATTAGTGTATTCTGAATTGTTATCAGATTTTGCCAGTGCACAGAAAGTAAAATACAGGCAATGAAATCAGTAACATTTAGGAACTAATTTTATGAGTTTCACACTTTCTCACTGGTTTCCATGGATATTTATTTGTAGGCTGGTTTACATTAATATGGGGCAGCTGAATATTTAAGGAAGAAAAAAAAATATTCTGCACAGATTTTAATAGAAAATGAAGCAAACTGCATGCTTAGTAATCTTATTGAAGTTGTCAAATTACATGATCACCCAATTAATTTCATTAACACAGGATGTTACAAGGCAGTGTTTTTTTCCACAGACATGAGCTAGTTATGAACACCTGTTGATCCTCCACAATTTAAGAGCTAAAGTTGTAACACTTCAAATTTCTATGCAAGTAGGTGAGTGTTGACAAAACCAGAGCCTAAAACACCTCATTAATAACTTTTCAAACCTCCATTACGCTAGTCCCAAAAAAATCCATGGACCTAGGACATTGCAGAGTCGAAATCTCAACGTCTCATGAATCCCACCACCAAAACGAACATAGCAACATTCATGCAAATGCTTTAAAAAAACAAAGAACGTTTAACATCTATAAAACATGTCATAGAAAAGTTTATATAACTTGCCCAAATATCAGCAAATCTTTCAGCACTGGCCTGAGAAATCAGAAGTCCTCAGATTCATCCCCTGAACTATTACAGAAGTCTACACTATTCCCTTCAGACAAGCCTAAAGTTTCATTTATTACTGTGGATTTCAACATGACTTATCAGATAAAATAACCTAAAGATGTGTTAAAATTAAAATTAATACCTTCAAATAGAGGGGGTTTTCTATTTGTCCTGCTATCTTAGGTCCCCAAAACAATCCTCCTCTGCTGAGGAGCACCAGTGCCTATGCCAATGAGGAGCCCAGGCAGCTATCTCAAGGCCATCCAACTGCAGCAGTGGCTGCTCCATGAGAACTACCCTCTTCTTGCACCTACATTAAGACTAGTCAGTTGTCAACATGCAACTGAAAGAGGGCCCCTGTGCCCAAGGGCACAGTGCACCACGACACTGCAATCCTTCAGGGCAGCCACTTCTTCCCTGACCGCGGTGCATTGGGGAGAAGGGGGGTTCAGCACTCAGAGGGGGTCCCTCACCACAGCCCTCCTCCCAGACCAAGTGCTCTGCTGAAATGCCTATAGGTGAGCAGCAGGTAAGCTCATATGATGCCTCTTTCAGAAAAAAAACACATCAAATTTCCTTTTCCACTTTCTTTCTGCTACAACAGCAGTCAGAATGTATCTCCAGAGAGGAACAAATCACCAGAACTGTAGCTGGCACAAGAGCCACCGCACTAAATGATCCAGTGTTTATATCTAGTATGCAGCAATTAAAATAATACATTTTCTATTTAGCTTATGCTGCTCCATTCAGAATGACCAAACAGAAACAGAGGAGAACCTTTAGATTCAGTAATGTCTATCCAAAAATGTAGTAATATGAGAGTTTCTTACTAATACTGCAGCGGACAATGTAATAGATCTCACTTCCTTTTTACTACAAGCTTACAAACTTGTACTTGAGTACCTAGTAATTTTAGTTTATTTTGAGGGACTGACAGCCATATACTCCATGCTTGTATGTATTGTTACTGCAACCTCAGCATATTTTCACAGAACTTTTGTTCCAAAAATGGATGTTTCCTGATTCTGAAGTACTTGGGCAAAGGAGACAGATAAAGACATTAATATAATTTTGACCTGTGCAGTAGCAGGTGTAACCTGAGCTTGACACTCGTCATTTATAATAGTGATCTTTTACTCCATGTTATTCTCTAGATGCAACAGTTACCATGGTAACTGCATCTCAGTATACACATTCTACATCACAAATACAAACGGACATTTCCTTTTTTCCACTTGAACATTTAATTGTCAAAATTCACATTTGTTCAAGCTGGATTACAATTCACTTTGAGAATGAGCCAAACATAGTTACAAAACTACATGAAAGGGCAGAAGGAAAATGCAGGAGGCCTGAGGTGTCTTTTTTTTTTTCTTCTATCATATGCAAGACAAATATTTTACAATTAGGGAGCTTTATCTGCAGTATGAACAGATGATCAGTCATTGTTCAGAAGCACAAACAGGCACACATCATACTCATATATTTTCCATTTTAAACCCACATTTCTGCTTCATTGCAATTTTATCTTTTATCTCAGCTAGCAGTTGTGCCCTTTTATTATCACTCACTCTTATAATGCATCAAGTGTATGATCCTCAGACTAATTCCAAGGGGAAAAAAAGTCCAAAACTGGCTTCATGCACAATGGAGTTTTCAGTAAACAAGCCCCTGCGGGACAAATATTACACCATGCATGAGAATTACCATGCAGCTCTCATTAAGAGTAACACATGTTGCATGCCTAAATTACACAATTTGTTAAGTTACTTGTATAAGTAGAGCAGTGAACACTTTGCTTGCAGTATCTGGGCCAGTTTTTGTATGAGTAGTAGTACCTTATTATTTTCTTCAATATTATAATCCATATTTTTGTAATGATTGTTATTTGGAAGCACTCATACTATTATATTTTTTCAACTACACATACTTTCATGGTAAAATTTAATGGAATAAAAGGTTAAAAAGTACTCATTGAAAACGTGACTGTCTATTCTTACTAATTAAGAGTATGACAATACATACAAATTCTTTGTTAAACAGCACTAAATCTAAAGGTTATTAACAACCAATTTTTTTAACATTTTTAACATTTTTCTACATTTCATATATACTAGATATATAGATACTATAAAACAGTAAGGATAATAAAATTTGCTGAAATGTTCTTTTTGTTAGAGTGCTATATAGAACTGTATAACAATTTTATCCTTTGGAACTCTTGAAACTAATATAATTTTAAAAAAACTCGAAACATTAAGAGCAAAGCGATTTGGAACTATTCATCCTCTTTGTAGTTTTCATATCAATCATTATGCTAGCACTAAGCTTCTTTAATAGATTTCTAAAGATTTTTGAAGAAAAATGGCAGATATTTAGCATTATCTATCAAGCCATAATTCCTCTCTATTAATCATAGGGCTAAACAGAGACACGTATTACACATATTACTTTTATTTGGTTCCTAAACAGCAATATTTCACTAATGTATTTATCATCTACTTGACAACTGCTTAATATTTTTGTTTGCTCAGTTGGTTTGGGTTTTTGTGTTTGGTTTGGTGGGGTTTTAGGGAAAAAAGAAGTCTTCTGCTTTGCAACAAATACTAACTTTTTACATATAAGGAATAAAAGGCCATTAGAAGAAAAGCTAATGAAATTGCCTCTTCACTGATAAAACCCAACTATGGAATATACACATAAAACAAATCCAGTTCAGTTTCTCTAGTCTCATCCTGTAAATGAGAACTTTGGTCTCAGCTGCACTGATTCTTACATTTTTCTGTTCAAATCTGCAAAAAATTGAACTGGATAGCTACTTAAATGACAAAGAGGAGAGAGGGTTCAGCAACAGCTAGTAGAAAAGTTTAAAAAGTGCTCCAGAAGATGTACAAGTCTCCTGGAGAGAAGAAAGAAGGGACACAAACAGATAAAAGGAGAACAGCAGCAGCAGGTAGCAATATTTGCTCAATGAATCATGACCCACATCCCTTGAGAAGAGGAAGTGAAGTCTATGAAGTCTATGAATGACACCAGAGCAATAAATTGGCCTTGCAGACATATCATCTGTTACTTATAGATTGATTTGTGTTTCTATTTTGGTCTGTTGGTTTTTTCCCCTCAGGCTTTGTAAAGGTGATTGGGACTTCTGATCTCTCCTCTGTGGTGACCAGTGACAGGACCCCAGGGAATGGCCTGAAGTTGTGTCAGGGGGAGTTTAGGTTGGACATTAAAAAAGGTTCTTCACCCAGAGGGTGGTTGGGCACTGAACAGGCTCCCCAGTGAAGTGGTCACAGCACTAGGCCTGACAGAGTTGAAGAAGCGTTTGGACAATACTCTCAGGCACATGGTGTGACTCCTGGAGATGGTCCTGTGCAGGGCTAAGAGCTGGACTCGATGATCCTTGTGGGTCCCTTCCAACTCAGCATATTCTGTGATTCTTCGTACGTTTGTAAATATAATCAGACAAATGGCTCATGATACAGAAGAGGGACATGCACGTGAATTAAAGACTGTATAGAAATCTGCAATCTTAACACACACATATGCCTTTTTTAATACAGCCACAACTTCCCCACTTTTACAGACCAAAATCAAATTTCTATCCAACAATACTACAGATATGCACCTCTGTCTATCCAAACAGATGCACGTGAACATGTATTTTAGGTCAACCTGAAATTGTATTTACGTAGTTTTGACAAAACAGGACAATAAAAAGATGAATTCATCTGAAGCTTATCCTTTGTCTCAAAGCCAGTATAAATGCACATTAATTCTACTATAGGATCTACCCTATGCCCAGAACAGTTCTACATCTCCTTAATATGCAGTTACAGATGCAGGTGCACTTGATCTTTTCCCCTATGCAGCCTACTTGAGTAACATCCACAATTTCACCTGGCTTAGTTAAATCTTTCATTATAAAAGAAACTGTCTAACCTACAAGCATTTCTAAAGAATCATCTTGTTCACAAATAATGTTCCTTATGTTCCTATAAAGTACTGCATTATGAAAGTGTTTCTAAGCTTTTGAATCTGCTGTAAGAAAAAGGATAATTATTCTAACTTCCTACGCCTTTATTTTATTAGTATCAATTTTTTTTTAAAACAATTCATTAACAAAGGCAACCACTCAGGTAATACTCAACGGTACATACAAAGAATTTAAGACAAGTCCCACCTACCTCAGTAGCAAACTGCTGCAATCCACCAATATTAATTGGTCCCTCCTCAGTGGCATACAAATTGCAGCCACCAACACAGAGATCTGATGTTGGACACACCATTCCACATGTCAGGCCAAGTGGATTGTCAGAAAGAATCATTTTGGCAGCTCCATAATAGTTCTGGAGGAAAAAGAGAAAAGAAGAAATAGTAAAAAAAAAGATAGTCACATACCAACAAAGCAAAAATTCAAACATTCAAGAGAATAATTGGCTAGTAGAATAATAAACACATACATATTAAATAACACTGACATTACTTAAACGTATTACCATGTTATACAGCATTATGTCAAAGAATTGAGAAGAAAGTCAACAAACTGTGGATTTTGCAAAGATAAACTTTGCTTTTTAGCTTGCAAAATAGTTAAAAGCACCTTCTGTCTGAGTAGGTTGTAGGATTTTTAGTGACTTAACAAATCTACCTTCAAAAACTAAGATGTCTGCATAACGTACTTGAAAATACTTTCTCCATTCCCAGGTCAATTGGGCAGGAGCCCAATTGGTTTGGGAGGTTCAAATTCTCTACACGCATATTAAAAGACAAAGCATAAAATTCTCTAAAGTCAAACCAGATGCTACAGACACATATAGAGATTACCAAGAAAATGCCAATGTTCAAGAAATGTATTTGTAGGTGTAACTGGACTTTTTGCTTACAGATGCTGGTCTATTGCATACCATGAGCCCCTGTCCATCACCTGGAAACACAAACTAGCTGTACTTCTTTGGGATTTTCTTAGACACTATTACACCCCATTGAAATTCTAATCCTTGTTGAACAGGTAATCCCTTTATACAACTGTTCTGGGAGAACCTTCAATCATTTTGCCTGTGGTGACTGGTAAGGCACTCTATTATCCCAAATTCTCATTTTTTCCAATATGAAGGAGTATTAGTTAATGAAAATTGTACATATTAGCAGATATTTTTGGTCTTCCAGAAGAATTATACTGTTTTGATGTGCCAGAGATTGTTAGAGCTGCTAAAGACAGCCAGTAAAGACACTGTAAACTCAATCTGGCAGCAGAACACATAAGTCCAGCTATATTGGAGATGTCACTGACACATAACTTTACAGACAGCAGAAGTGACAGCCAATGCAGGAGACCCATGTCTTTCTTAAGCAGCACTGAGAGACCAGCCTAGATATCCTGCAGCATCTTACATGGCACTAGTTGTCTGTTCCTAAGCAATTACATCTAGTCATTCCTTTTTTTCCACTCTAAAGGAATACAAACTAGTACTAGTGATTCTTCTCACTAACTCAAAGACAAAACTTCTGTTCAATTTTATATTTCACACATATTAGAGCTATAGTTTCCCTTCCTAGGTTGTCCAGGATTATTATTTTTATTATCTTCAACTCTGGCTCAACAGAAACAATTACAACAAGGTGTATTTCTATTCAAGCAACTTCATTCAGGATTTTCTACATTCTTCAGCTTGTTAAAATTAACATACACATCCAGTTATTATACCTAGAATGCAAAGCTGTTAAATATTCCTTTTTTAAAAACTAATTTTCCTACATATCCGTAAAGTACACTCTCACATTTGAGCTGTACCAGTAAAAGCAATGACAACACAGCTGGTACATTTTAGTTCTTGTGCAAGCTCAAACCAAAATTTGAGCACAGCTAGGCTACAGAAAGATTGGGTATGTTAAGGCACAAATCCCTTTAGAGAGACAAGACCAGGGGCACTGTGGGTACAGTATCAAGATTATGGTTTGTTAAGGGGATAGATAAGGAAATCTGTCTCAGAACATCATGCCAGACTTTGGCAAGGAGGAGGTTGGAACTGAAGTCCCAATGGGGGTACGTCCAGCTTCTGCTGAACTCCTACTTTTGGGAAAACATGACGGAGTACATGTTTGGACACGATTTCGGAAGTTTTAAGATGTTGCTGTCATGATCATGAGTTGCTACAGCTGCCAGTAGTAGTTGTAGCACCTGAGAAAAAAGGAACTGCACCCTCTTTAAATAAGTGTATCAAAAAGTATATAGTACACATTGCCATGCTAAACATTAAGACAACAAATAAACTCTATCAAACAGTATGTATTTTCTAGTCTTAACACCTGAAATAATTTTTAAAGATAAATTAAAAGACATTCACAGTAAGGCAAGTCTTCCGCACTGCTTCACTAGTTTGTTTCAACTGTGCTGAAGTGAGCACCTCTAAAAATGAAAGGAAAGGACAGGTTCAGTGCAGACTTGGTTTCCTGGTCTGCCAACAACTGGTCACCCTGTGCCAATTTTACCATGGGCAAACTTATAACATTCTCTCAGAAGAGCTGCAGTTCCCTAATTTTCATCTTCTACCTTCCTGAAAACCAGTGTAACCACTGTTCCCATTGCCACTGGTACTATTCACTACCAGTGAAAGGATATTGCCACGTGCTGCTACCATGACTGTGCAGTGGCTCCAGAGCAAGTCCATCAGCAAACTTCCTGATACCCAGGGCACAGTGTAGCATGGAGACTGGGCTGTGGGCAAGGCTTCAGGTGCCCACCTCTGAGTTGCTTCATCTCTTTGTTCTTCCATTCTATTTAATCATTTATCTTGCCTTTACTGTGTTGATTTATTATCTAACATATAAAACATAATTAGGAAAATGTTTTACCATAGTTGACAAAAAACTGGCAGATAAATAAAGCCTAGTAAGTTACACTGAGTAGTGTTATACAAACTGTGTCGCAAAACTGCAAATCATTCTGTTACTACAGTAATAAATGAGAGTTTGTAGCATGTGTATAGTATCTTAAATACTTAGTTACACAAATACATTGTGCTTATGTAGCTTTATTTTTTAAGTTGAAAACGTATTAATATTCATTACATTTATCAGTGACATTAAAAGTAGAATATTCATAGAATGGTCACATTTAAAAAAAATGTTGATCATTTCATATAATCAGAGTGTAGTAGGTTGCAGACAAAACAGACACGAAATGCAGACCTGGCATGCTGGTAACCACACACCACATGTTGTACATGAGAAAGGATGAGAATTAAAGGGAGGCTGGCTTCATTAAAATGACAAAGTTACTTCAGGGCATGGAGTAATGCAAGCTACCTTAACAGTCTGGAGTAATTTTTGTAGACACTGAAATAGTAAGATGACTCAGTTGGCTAGTTTCTTACAGACGTCACTGAAGAAGCAAATCTAAAACTGGAATGTTTCTGAATTTTTTAATGAGATAAATGTCTGCTCCTGCCTTTGTTCATAGAATCTTTTTTCCTATGCACTTCCATAGAAATTAATTAATCTAACTGGATGTTTTGTGGTTTCCTACATGAGAATGTCAATAAATACTACATTGCTAACACAGAGAACAAAAAGAAGCCTTAAACAGATATCAATAATCACAGGAAAACAGGCAGAAGAGGATCTCCACATGTATCATTTAGAAGCATTATACAATTTGCATGCAAATTAGACTTTTTTTTACTTGAAAAAACCCTATTAAAACACATACAATCAATACTAAGAGACCAGAAGAAATTGCATTTATTATCAGGAAATGCTTATAGCATCCTTTCTTTCAATTCAATTCAAGAGCCTTTTATATAAATTCATTATGCATCAGGGTGTTTTGATATTGTATTTTTCATAAAAACAAAGAAGAATATGCATTATTACTCTTTATGTAATAAAAATAAAAACACTGACTTTATCAGAATTTGGGGACAGCATGCATACTTTAATAGGAAAGAAGAAAAAAGTAATAATTTCTTTTTCATTTAGATTTAGTTTAAAAAATGGAAGACATACAAAAATATATGGGAAAATACAACCACCTCCTACCCTAGTTCATGTTTTGCGATGGCTTTAAAATTTACTCAAGATGTACTGGATTAAAATATTTCCACAGACCAAAGTGGTCTGAAAAGAAACACTCTCAGACTGTCAGCCCCCCCCAAATATCTTCCCAAGAAGAACGAACAAAACATAACAGCAACTTATCAAATCATACATATTCTATATTATAATGTTGATGATTTTTAATCAATCCAGAAATCTTTCACATCATTTGACTTGTGTCATCATAACAGGACTGTAATTTCACACAGTGTCACTATCTTTTTATGAAAAAAAACGGAAGAAATATCTTGTACTGTCATTTTGTCCTTTGTAGTCTAGAATGTGAGAGATTCCTTAATTGACATAGTGTCATCGCAAAAGTCTATTCTACATAATTACACTATGGCAACTGAAACCAGCTGTCAGCCATTCCATTACACAAAGTACAAACAGACATCTCAAGAAAAGTCACTGTTTCATGTGCATCAACTTAACACCATCCCCACTTTTTCTTTTAAACGGGTTTTTTTCCTTACTATTTTATTTAGTGACCTGAAATATACAAAGATTAACAGAGAAAACTGAATAAAACAGCACTTTCGAGAACCTAGGGCCTCAAAGTAGTACTTAAAGACTGTGATAATTTTCATTTATCTGTATATCATTATTACCAGTCATCTAGCAGCTTTCTGACTTCCACAATTCTTCATTGTATCAACAGGATCCCACTTACAGTATTTTACATATGAACCGTGACTCATGGTTTTCTACAATCTTTGCAATGGCATATAGATGTTCTTTGTTAATTTACTCAGAGTTCCTCTGGTATAGGAAAACATCTTTCCATTTCTGTCACCTGTCATAATCCTATGGCTCTCAACACCCTTTCTCTGTGGCAATCTTTTCTTCATGCATTTTCTCTAAGTGATTCCACAACTTTTTGTATCTTGTCTTCCTCTGTCTACCCACTTTCCCTTCTTTCTCATTTCCAGTATATTATCACAAACATGTTTTTATTTACTCTCTCAATCTCCCAAACTTCACATTCACCTTTATACTTTGGTATCCATTCTATTTTCCAGTTTGTTTTCTCTCTCATTTCTCCTCTGAAAAAACAGAACTTCTCTCTTGAGAATTCCCCCCCAATTTCCTTTGGTTTCATTTAAACCTAAAGATTTCTCTGAAATCCTAAAACTTACCCTTGTGTTCCACAAGTTTCTCTGTACTGTTCCTGACATTCATTTCTCCCTCCTCCATTTTCCTACAAGTGTTCTGCACAGCCCAGGGACAACCTTTTACCTTTTATCTAAAGGGCAGCATGGCTTTGTTGATTTGGGGGACTGGGTTGTTTTTTGAGTTTGTTTGTTTTCTGGTGTGGGTTTCTAATTTGGTTTGGGAGTCTTTCTGAACAAGGAGAAAACTGTTGTGTCAACGTCAGGAATCACTCTAATATTGCAAGTCTTGAGATAAAAATGTGAGAGCTGGTAACAGAGGGCTACAGCAACAGTGTGTTCTTTGAAGACAGATAACACAAAAAAATACTTCTGCACCCCCAATTCTTTATTCTTCACTCACACCTTATGCCTGTGCTGCATAACAAAAGTTAATATCCCCACAAAGACTTGTTTTTCAATGCTACTACTCAACCATAAAGGTGTCTGATGACAAAAAGCTCCAAGACTCACTCACTGAACAGTTCAAAGGTGGTGAGCATGTGAGGAACAGTTGCTTTCTAAAGGGCAGATTCTCTGGCACATGGTTTTGCTGAACAGGAGAAAAGCTTGAAAGCCTGCAAGTGTTCAGGCTGAAAGATGCTTCTGGGAAACTAGGATTTTCTGCTGCTGTAAAACATTTGCTTGTGCCAGAGCTCCATTTTACCAATTCCTTTTTGCTTTGACATATCAACACAGGGAAAGGAGGACATAAAATCCTAAAATCACTCCTGGTACTCATTCAGGGCTATGGGGCAAAGCTTTCTCCTGCAGCAGCTGAACATATTTGGGGTTTTTCTAGTGTTTGTTTCCAGGGTTTTTTTCTTTTTAAAGAAAAAAACAACTAAGCACTTGTGCATTGTAAAACAAAGAATATACACTTTGCAATGTGATGGCTGTATTTAAAGAGGACAGTTGAAAGTCAGAATACTTGTTTGCCATTTTCTGATATTTAGAAATAAAAGTAGTGATGTGTGCATGGTGAATTTGAAGTCTGGTCTCTGAGAGACTCAATTGCAAGCAGTCTATATGAACTGAGACACACGAACTGGGAAGACACAATAGAATAGATTGTACCTTTATAAAGTGGAGTTGTAATACAGTTTGTATGGAAAAAGAGAATGGAAGTTGTAGCCTATACTCAACTGAGTCGCAGCAGCCAACACAATACAGCATAAGTGACATCCTTTTTCTTGAAGAGGCTCAAGGCTCATTGAGTCTGGCAATTCAATTACCCTCTCAACGCAGAAACAACCCTCCTCCCCTGTCCCTCTTCTACTCCTGAGCTCAGGTCTAATGGCAGAACAGCCAGAAGAGCTACACTGTACATGGCCTGTAAATATCTAAAAAGCCTCAGGCTTAAGCGAACGAGAATCCCTGACCTTTTATGACTGCTATAGCCGTTTTCCAACAAAACAAACTGCATACAATAGAGCTCTTAAATACTTCACAAAGTAATTCATTTTCAGTACTTTGCTGTCTAAATACTCTATATTAATAATGAATCATGTTTAAATAAATACCTGCGTGCGACACTGCTTACACAAGGATAACGACAAGGAATTTATTGAACGGAATCTTCTCTAAACAAGTGGAAGGGTAGCTAGCTGAAGTGAGTGTCTCAAGTGAGTGATGAAGAGAGATTCAGAAGCAGGACAGGGACTTCAATAAGTCTAGAAAACACACCCAAATTTCCTGAATTTATTGACCTCAAACACCTGAATGTTCTATGCTCCACCTATTTAATTTTCTAGAAGCTACCATATATATTTATAAGCTTTTGGATTAAAAAAGGAAATTTATTTACAGGATGAAAACAGCAAAAACAGATTCATCATTTTGAAAAGTATTTTCAATGACACGTAAAACATCGTTGCTCATATTAAGGAAGTATTTCTGTGACAGTAATACAGAAATATTCTTCAAGCTGAATATTCAGACTACTGAATGATATCCAAGTGATTATTTCAATAAAAGTTTAGTAAAATGCACAATAAAGTGAAAAGTTACTTACTGGTTATATTAAAAACTTTCAAAATTACAAATTACAAGTTTTAGTGTTCAAAAGCACACTATTCTTGTTTTCTATCTGCTCTAAAAGTGTATGGTGCAGGTACCACCACAGCACCAGAATGAAAGAGGGCAGAGGACACCACAAGAGCAGCCATGGTAGTGGGCTCTCACACAGACTCTACCACAGTCATGGATCACTGTAACCTCTGGTACCCCTCTCTCAACTTCCACCTTATATCTATTGCTTGCCTGACAGAAAGCAAGGAGTTTCAAAGTGCAGTACTGTAAAAACAGTAGTACATTCCTATACCTATACAAAAGTTCAATCAATAAAGAAAACCAGAAAAATTTCCTGTTACTTTTTCTGAATAACAGAATTTGTTGTAAGAGACACCTCTTCTAGCAAAGGCATCAGAAACTAACGCATCAAAAGGAAAATTCAGCCTAGCAGACTACAGTCATCAAGTCAAGGTTATGTTCCCTCTATGCCCGGCAATTTCCTTAAGTTGCTTTGTACATGAATTACAGGAAGGACAGCCACTGACATGGATGCTACGAACATAGAATGGTTTGGGTTGGAAGGGGACCTTGAAGATCATCTAGTTCCAACACCCCTGCCGAGAGCATGCAGGACTTCCTGGTCTTGTTTCTTAGTCCACAAATTCAGCTACTTGCTAAGCATATCCCAGTGTGGGTTTTACTCACTTCTAATTCTGGGGGGTTTGGTTTTTGGTTTCGTTTTCTGGTTGTTTGTTTTTAAAGTCAGCATTAGAGCTGTTGCAGAGAAATGCTTCCACAACCATGCTGCTATATAAGATTCCTTCCAACAGGGTAAGGCGAGAAAGCAGAGGTTAAGACTGTAAACTCACACTTGAAACTTGATTTCACAGAAGCAGCACTGATTTGAGGTATGCAATTTTCCATCCTAACATCCTGAACAGCAGAAACTAAGTATAAGACTTTTTAAAACTTCCTGTATTTGAATGTTTCCTTCTGCCTACACAATAACCAGACATCAACATGAGGTAAAAGCAGTTACCAAAAGCTGTTGTATACCTTTTATAAAATCTAGTTTCAGAGTGGATATAAAAGCTATTGATAGATATGGATAGGGTCCAAAAAGACATGCTATAGTTACATTTCAGTAATCTAAGATACTTCAGTTTTTCCACCAAAAAAAAAGTGCTAAATCTCCTGAGAGAAAAGTAGGACATTGCAATTATTTTCTATAGCAGGATTTTCTGATAAAACATCAAGTGATCTGGTCACCTGCTTAGGGCAAAACCATTGTCTTCCTAGCATCTGCAGTTTCCAAGAGGATTTAAAATCATCACCAAACAGCACAAACTTTAAAGGGTTGATCAACCTCAATGACCATCTGACAGGTTAATTTTGGGTCTATTAAAATCAGTAAGACTGTACTCATTGGCTTTGGCAGGGCAAAGACTTTACTTCGAACCTTTGAGGCAGTTTACTATTATCATTCCAGTATACCTTTGCCAAACCACAACTCTCAAAGCTCTGCAGTCACCCCACCTTCATATTCTCTGCTCTGTAATGGAACCACAGAATTCAGAACGAATCAGCTGTTAAAATGACTTACGCTTTCTGTCAAGTCACAAAGGGGCATCATATAGTCAAGGCAGTCAGAGTCTAAGAGACCCATCGAATTTATTGTACCAGGATGTTGCTGGTGTTAGTTCTTTTTCTGACACCTTCAGTTGCAGTCTTCAATTCATCTTCCCTGGTCGCTTAATCCCAGCTTTATGTTTTTATAATCAGGCCCTTTTTCTTTCCTCAACAACATATCACCCTATCCTACTCAAAGCAGTAGCGAAACTAATCCTTAATAAGAAAAGATCATCCTGGTAAAATACTTCCATAAAATTTGCTTTAGGTTTCCTAAACAAACTACAGCACAATGACGAGATGGAGAGTAGCAGTTTCATTACTGCCTTGTACCTTCTCTGCTCAGTTTGCCTGCTTCACGATGCCTGAAGAGGTAATAAGCAGCAATATGCCACAAACGATACTATGGTCACAAACAGATGCCTACATTCATGAAAATAAATGCAGCAGTGACAGGGTATAGACTATATAAGAAAACTGTCTATAGGCATATATTGGGCATAATACCAATTACTGCAAATCACATCACATTATAATTGATACACACATTTTAATACCTGCTCTTATGCTAATGTTTCTTGTTAAGGTGCAGAATTTACTGGTGTCACACACAGAATAGTAAAATCAATGTGGCTGTTCACTTGCACATGGAAGTGCTGCTGCTGCCCACCAACTTCACTCCAGCTTTACCTGTGTTGGCCCTTTCAGCTGCATTCAAGAGTGAGACATGTTAGAGCATAAAAGGCAGACAGGAAATCTTTGTAGCACCCTCAGTAGATTATGAGTCTAGTTGGGCTCATGTAGACGAATAAATCACATGGCAGCTAATGATTCCACAGATGGGAAGTAAGTTTTAAAAGGTATGGGGCAATCAATATCCAGTCATCTTTAGGCTATCCCAGACAGCCTAATTAATCTTGTCACATCAACTTTGCAGCAATCTTTATTTATTTCTGCCCATTAAAAGTCACTTGTAAACCACAATTCAGAATAATGTTTTTAAGATTTCATTATGATCATGGTATAGTAGCCTATTAAGAAAGGAAAAAATACAGTATCTCCAAAGAGGGAGTTCCATTTATTTCTGTAGTATGTTATTAAAGGTCCTAGTGACTGACCACATTTACATTAACCAGAGCCTCTTACTATAAAGTACAAGCAAACATTCCTTGAGATGACCACCTCCATACCAAATTTCTGCCCAAAGGAAATTTAAACTACAATCACTTCTTAAAAAAATAAAACTATTCCAAAACTCCCACCTTTAACAAACGAAAAGGTTTGTAACTATTATACCTCAGGTAGTAGAAAGGTTAAATAATGACATTATAATGCTCAGGGTTTTGAATATCACTGTATTTGAAAACCATCAAAACCAAAGACTTTATATAAAAAGTGACATGAAATAGAGCTGCACTACACATATCTGTACAGGCATAGAACAGAAGTAAAAAAATTTAAAAATTAGCTGACTCAAACTTCAAAACATCTGTTCCAAACACTTTTTTTTGAAGATTTTACAAAAATAAACCTTGAAATGTAATCTCACCCACAGAACTGCAAGTAACTGCTGCTATCTCCCTCCATATACTACTGCAAGCCTGACTTTACCTTGTTTGCAATACTTGTGATGAATGACTTGATGTCCAGATTAGTTGGGCAACTCTTCTGACAGGGGGCATCTGCACACTTTAAGCATCTACAGGAATAAAAGAAGATGTGT